>NW_020700455.1:0-5429 GCF_002925995.2 Terrapene triunguis | reverse complement strand
ATGGGCTCAGGCTCTCCGCAGACTCAGGCACATGGGCCGTCACCAGTTGATCTCAAGTGGGCCCATACTCGAGTACGAATAAAGGTCTAGAAAACACAGCCGATGAGCAGAGACTGGAAAAAATGGGGTTTTCCACTGCATGCATCCGATGAAGTGGGTTTTAGCCCACGAAAGCTTATGCCCAAATACATTTGTTAGTCTCTTGGGCCTGGTCTACACTACGAGTTTAGGTCGACTTTAGCCGCGTTAAATCGACTTAAGCCTGGACACGTTTACACTACGAAGCCCTTTCTGTCGACTTAAAGGGCCCTTTAAACCGGTTTCCTAACACCACCTCGACAAGGGGATTAGCGATAAAATCGGCCTTAGGGGGTCGGAATTGGGTTAGTGTGGACGGAATTCGACATTACTGGCCTCCGGGAGCTATCCCACAGTGCTTCATTGTGACCGCTCTGGACAGCACTCTCATCTCAGATGCACTGGCCAGGTAGACAGGAAAAGCCCCGCGAACGTTTGAATTTCATTTCCTGTTTGCTCAGCGTGGAGAGCACAGGTGACCATGCAGAGCCCATCAGCACAGGTAACCATGATGGAGTCCCAGTCCCAGTCCCAGGATCGCAGAAGAGCTCCAGCCTGGACCGAACGGGAGGTACAGGATCTGATCGCCATCTGGGGAGATGAAGCAGTGCTCGCCGAACTCCGAAACAGTAAAAGAAACGGCAAAACATTAGAAAAGATCTCCAAGGCCATGAAGGACAGAGGCCATAACAGGGACGCGCGGCAGTGCCGCGTGAAAATTAAGGAGCTAAGGCAAGCCTACCACAAAGTCAGAGACGCAAACGGAAGGTCCGGGGCAGAGCCGCAAACATGCCGCTACTACGCGGAGCTGCATGCCATTCTAGGGCGTGCAGCCACCACTAGCCCAAGCGTGTTCTATGAGTCCCTCTCTGCAAACGGGGAAGCGGGTTCGGCGGACGAGGAAGATGAGGATGGAGAGAACATAGATAGCTCACAGCAGCAAGGAAGCGGAGAAACCAGTTACCCCAACAGCCAGGATATGTTTGTCACCCTGGACCTGGAAACAGTAACCCCCGAACTCACCCAAGACCCTGAGGGCACACAGGGGACCTCTGGTGAGTGTACCTTTGCAAAAATTACACATGGTTTAAAAACAAGCGTGTTTAATGATTAATGATTAATTTGCCCTGGCAATCGCGGCCAGTACAGCTACTGGAAAAGTCTGTTAACGTGTATGGGGATGGAGCGGAAATCCTCCAGGGACATCTCTAGAAAGCTCTCCTTCATGTAATCCCAAAGCCTTTGCAAAAGGTTTCTGGGGAGGGCTGCCTTATCCCGTCCGCCATGGTAGGACACTTTACCACGCCAGGCCAGTAGCACGTAGTCTGGAATCATTGCATAACAAAGCATGGCAGCGTATGGTCCCGGTGTTTGCTGGCATGCAGACAACATCCATTCCTTATCGCTCTTTGTTATCCTCAGGAGAGTGATATCATTCACGGTCACCTGGTTGAAATGGGGCAATTTTATTAAGGGGACATTCAGAGGTGCCCCTTCCTGCTCTGCTGAACAGAAATATTCCCCGCTGTTAACCACGCGGTGGGGGGGAGGGGTGAAGTGACCATCCCAGAGAATTGGGTGTGAGGGGGAGGGGAGTTAGTTGGGTTTGTGCTGCATGTTAAACCTGAAATCGCAGCCCCTCCTTTTACATTGCAAACCCATTTTAAATGGCACGGGTGCTTGGTATGGGAAATGAGGGCAGAACTGTTTGAAACCATCCCCACATGTTAAGAAGGTTAAAAAAGCCCAAAGACTATATGTCTTACCATGGCTGCCTGCAAGCTGAAATCTGTGTCCTGGCACTGCGTGAGTGATCTCTCACACCAAACCAGGAGACTCTCAATATAAGAGGAAAAATGCGACCTTGTAACGAAAGCACATGTGCTGTGTGATGTTGTGAACAGCAAAATCTAACGTGAAAGAGTCTACCCATTGTTCTCTAAAATGTATCTTTTTTAACAACCTCTCCCTTCTCCACCAGCTGCAAATCTTACTCCTTCGCAGAGGCTAGTGAATATTCGAAGAAGGAAGCGAAGGACGCGTGACGAAATGTTTACTGAACTTCAGACTGCCTCCCACGCTGACAGAGCACAGCTGAATGCGTGGAGGCAGTCAATGACTGATTTTAAAAAAGCCCAATATGAGCGAGAGGAGAGGTGGCGTGCTGAATCGCGGGCTGAAGAGGAGAAGTTGCGTGCTGAAACGCGGGCTGAAGAGGAGAGGTGGCGTCAACTTGTAATCAGAAAGCAAGAGTCGATGCTCCGGCTGCTGGAGCATCAAAGTGATATGCTCCTGCGTATGGTTGAGCTGCAGGAAAGGCAGCAGGAGCAGAGACCGCCGCTACAGCCCCTCTGTAACCAGCAGCCCTCCTCCCCAAGTCCCATTGCCTCCTCACCCAGACGCCCAAGAACACGGTGGGGGGGGCCTTCGGCCACCCACTCACTCCACCCTAGATGATTTCCATAGCAATAAGTTTTAAAGTTTTAAATTGGAGTGTGTCCTTTTCCTTCCCTCCTCCCCCACCCATCCCGGGCTACCTTTCCAATTATCCCCCTAGTTGTGTGCTGAATTAATAAAGAATGCATGAATGTGAAGCAACAATGACTTTATTGCCTCTGCAAGTGGTGCTCGAAGGGGGGAGGGTAGTAGGGGAGGGTGGGGTGGTTGGTTTGCAGGGAAGTAGAGTTAACAGGGTGGTGGGGGAGGGGCAGAGGGTTCATCAAGGAGCAACAAACAGAAGTTTCACTCCGTAGCCTGGCCAGTCACAAAACTGGTTTTCAACGCTTCTCTGATGCGCACCGCGCCCTGCTGTGCTCCTCTAACCGCCCTGGTGTCTGGCTGCGCGTAATCAGCGGCCAGGCGATTTGCCTCAACCTCCCACCCCGCCATAAATGTCTCCCCCTTACTTTCACATATATTGTGGAGCGCACAGCAAGCAGCAATAACAATGGGGAGATTCTTTTCGCTAAGGTCTGAGCGAGTCAGTAAGCTGCGCCAGCGCGCTTTTAAACGGCCAAATGCACATTCCACCACCATTCGGCACTTGCTCAGCCTGTAGTTGAACAGGTCCTGACTGCTGTCCAGGCTGCCTGTGTATGGCTTCATGAGCCATGGCATTAAGGGGTAGGCTGGGTCCCCAAGGATCACGATAGGCATTTCAACATCCCCAATGGTTATTTTCTGGTCCGGGAAGAAAGTCCCTTCCTCCAGCTTTCGAAACAGAAGAGACTGCCTGAAGACGCGAGCATCATGTACCCTTCCCGGCCAGCCCACGTTGATGTCGGTGAAACGTCCCTTGTGATCCACCAGGGCTTGCAGCAGCATTGAAAAGTACCCCTTGCGGTTTATGTAGTCGGTGGCTTGGTGCGCCGGTGCCAAGATAGGGATATGGGTTCCGTCTATGGCCCCACCACAGTTTGGGAATCCCATTGCAGCAAAGCCATCCACTATGGTCTGCACGTTTCCCAGAGTCACTACCCTTGATATCACCAGGTCTCTCATTGCCCTGGCAACTTGGATCACAGCAGCCCCCACAGTAGATTTGCCCACTCCAAATTGATTCCCGACTGACCGGTAGCTGTCTGGCGTTGCAAGCTTCCACAGGGCTATCGCCACTCGCTTCTCCACTGTGAGGGCTGCTCTCATCCTGGTATTCTGGCGCTTCAGGGCAGGGGAAAGCAAGTCACAAAGTTCCATGAAAGTGCCCTTACGCATGCGAAAGTTTCGCAGCCACTGGGCATCGTCCCAGACCTGCAACACG
This sequence comes from Terrapene triunguis, assembly GCF_002925995.2. Lineage (NCBI taxonomy): Eukaryota > Metazoa > Chordata > Testudines > Emydidae > Terrapene > Terrapene triunguis. The sequence goes on along the minus strand of NW_020700455.1, from coordinate 1,591 downwards.
ATGCGGTCCCACCACTCTGTGCTTGTTTCCCGGGCCCAGAATCGGCGGTCCACGGCATGAACCTGCCCCAGTAACACCAGGATTTCCACATTGCTGGGGCCTGTGCCTTGTGAGAGGTCCATGTCAATTTCCTCATCACTATCGTCACCGCGCTGCAATCGCCTCCTCCTCAGCTGGTCCTGGTTTGGCTTTGGCATGTCCAGGAGGCTCTGCATGTTTTCCAGGACAATGCGCGTGGTGTTCATAGTGCTCAGAATTGCCGCGGTGATCTGAGCGGGCTCCATGATCCCAGTGCTGGCTATGGCGTCTGGTCTGAAAAAAGGCGCGAAAGTAGTATCTGACGGACCAGGGGAAGAAGGGAGGGAGGGAGAGAGGGAGGGAGGGGCGAGTGACACCGCGTACAGGTACAGGGAATTAAAATCAAGAAAGGTGGCTTTGCATCAGGGAAACACAAACAACTGTCACACAGAATGCCCCCCCCCCCCAAAGATTGAACTCAAAAGCCTGGGTTTAGCAGGAGGGAGGGGGGAAGCAAATGAATGGAGAATAAATCTATTTTTTACATCTTAAGACGACGGTGCAGCATGACTGATAGCCCTTGGCATTTTCTGGGTGCTTGGCAGCAAATACTGGGCGCTTGGCAGTTAGCCTTCAGGTCTATTGCACGATCTGATACCCAGTATGACAACGACGGATACCAATCGTAATATGCTATCTACTGCCCAAAAGGCAAGGGGTTGCTGCTGTGTAGCAATCTAGCCCCACGTCTGCCAGCCCCATGTCTGCCAGCACCCAGATCGCCATCGGCCTCTTCTGGGTGCTTAGCAGACAATACTGGGCACTTGGCAGAAAATAGCATACTACGACTGATAACCATCATTGTCTGCCCGGGTGCCCATGATTGACAGCCGCTGCAGTACGACGACGACGGATACCAGTCGTAATATACCATCTTCTACCAAAAGGCAAGGGGCTGGTGCAATGCAGCCCTACGGCTGCCAGCCCCACAGCTGCCAGCACCCAGATCGCCAATGAAGGCTACCAGTCATGCTGCACCGTCTACCGCCAAAAGGCAGTAAGCTGCTGCTGCTGTTTAGCAATGCAGTCCCACGTTTGCCGGCACCCGGAAGAGATATGGTGACGGTAAGCTGAGCTGAGCGGGCTCAATGCTTGGCGTGGTATGTTGTCTGCACAGGTAACCCAGGTAAAAAGGCGCGAATCTATTGTCTGCCGTTGCTGTGACGGCGGGGGAGGGGCCTGACGCAATGTACCCAGAACCCCTCGCGGCACTGCTTTGCATCATCCGGGCATTGCGATCTCAACCCATAATTCCAATGGGCGCCGGAGGCTCCGGGAACTGTGGGATAGGTACCATAGTGCAATGCGCCGGAAGTCGACGCTAGCCTCGGTACTGTGGACGCGGTCCGCCGACTTCATGCACTTAGAGCATTTTAGGTGGGGACACACACAATCGGCTGCATACAACCGGTTTCTATAAAACCGGCTTCTATAAATCCGACCTAATTCTGTAGTGTAGACATAGCCTAAGATGCCACAAGGACTCCTCATTCTTTTTGCTGATACAGACTAA
>NW_020700454.1:0-3029 GCF_002925995.2 Terrapene triunguis | reverse complement strand
CCCCACCCCAGAAGTGGCTGCATCTCAGCACTGGGTGAGCCATCCCTCTGCAGTGTTGTGTGTGTTCCCCTATGCTCCACCCCAAAGGTGGCTGCATTTCAGGAGTGTGTTACCGCTTGTTGGAAAATGTTTTTTTTTTCTTTTCCCCCGCAGACAAATTTGAGTTTCTGTTGAAATATCAAAAGCTGAAATACTTTGATCTGGAAATGCCTCTGTGGTGTCTGATGGGAATTATAGCTTAGGATATCTCCATTAATCTCTATCTCCTAGAACTGGAAGGGACCTTGAAAGGTCATTGAGTCCAGCCTCCTGCCTTCACTAGCAGGACCAAGTACTGATTTTGCCCCAGATCCCTAAGTGGCCCCCTCAAGGATTGAACTCACAACCCTGGGTTTAGCAGGCCAATGCTCAAATCACTGATCTATCCCTTCCCCCCAGAGCTTGGCTCCGCATGCTCCCCTTTCTCCCCATAAATCAGTTCTGGTCAGACTGCAGCTCCCATGATGCACCACAGAGGAGGGAGATGGTGCATCATGGGACTCCATGGCTGTGGGGCATCATGGGGCTTGTAGTTTGTGTGCCTGGCGTCAGGCAGAGCTGCCGCGGTCGTGCATGGGAGTTGTAGTTTCACACTGGCTAGTGACATCGCTCTGTTAGATGAGGTTGCTGCAGTGGAAGCAGCAGTCGCTAGGTGGAGACGGGGCCCCATAAATTGTGGCTGACCCCAGCCTTGTCCTCCCTGTGCAGATGGCCATCACCTTCCAGAACCAGAGAGTCATGGACAGGGCCAGCGCAGACCACGCTCTCTTTCTGAAAGAGAAGGTGAGTTTGGGGGGGAGGGCTCTGTCCAAGCCAGGGGAACCCCAGGGAACCATCCCAGTGAACACGACTGACTGTGGGCTTGGGGGTAGGAGACGGGATCTCGTATCTCCAGCTCCCAGGGTGGCTATAGAGATGAGAGGCTCAAAGTCCTGCACTGGAGTCGTGAGGCGGGCGGGGGGGAGGGAGATAAGTTTGCCCTCTGGCCAGCTGCAGTAGTGGAGGCGTGATGGTCCAGGTGGTTAATGGACTGGACCAGGACTAGGAACTCCTGGGTTTTGTCCACTGCAATGCCGCAGACTCCCCTGGGTGAGCCACTGAGTCTCTCTCTCTGGGCCTCAGTTTCCCCATCTAGCAAAGGGGGAGAATGACCCTATCTTTGGGGGTTTTAGCCTGTGAGCTTTTTGGGGCAGGGACGGTCTCTCACTGAGTTTGTGGGCCGGGCCCGGTGCAAGGGGGCTCCCATCTCAGTCCCGGATTGTGTCCCGCTCGGCGCGAGGGGGGGGCCGCCATCTCGGTCGGGGGGGTGGAATCTGTGCAGCACTTGCCCCTTCTTACGCTCTTGGCCGTCTCCTCTCCCGGCGGGCGCAGGACTGCAACTCCCAGAACCCAATCACCTGCCTGAAGGTGCGGCCGAGCAAGATGGCGAAGTTGTTGGCGGAGCGGCGCGGGCAGTTGCTGTGGCGGTGCCGGACGGACATGCCGGAGCCGGCGCCGGAGACAGAGGCCCGACTGACGGAGCTGGAGGAGGAGCTGACGCGGGAGGCTGAGACCTTCCTGGAGATCTACGGGAAGCGCTTCAAGAAATTCGCCATTTGGGCAGGTGTGGGCGCAGGGGCGCTGGCCCTGGGACCGGTGGGCGGAGCTGCCGGTGCCGGGATCGCCGGTGCTGTCCTCGCTGCCGAGGCGGCTGGGGCGCTCGCCGTGGCCGAGGTGCTGGCCATTGGGGTTGGGGCAGGTACCGCAGCCGGGATCTGCGTGGGTGGGGGCGTGGGCGGGGGCGTGGGTGGGAACATCGCCCGGAAGGATAGGCAGAGGGCTGAGGCTGCTGGCGACGGAACTGAGGATCCATCTGACGACAAACCGCTGATCTGATCGGTGCCCCCCCCACCAATCTGGGGCTGACGAATGGGGTGACGGGGCTGCAGCGTGGCCTAGACACGAATCCCACAAGCCACCCCAGAGCGGGGAGCCATCACCCACAGATTCTAAGAAGGGACATTTAGATCCTCTCGTCTGACCTGCTGTGCCACCCAGGCTGGAGAACGCCGCCCACTTCCCCCTGCGTTGGGCCCAATATCTCCCGTTGGACTAAATCATCTCCCGGAAGGGCGGCCAGTCTGGCTCGGAATCCGGAAAAGATGGAGACCCCACCGCTTTGCCACTGGTGAAAAATCCAGTGCCTCGTTTCCGATTGGAGTTTGTCTGGCTTTAACTTCCAGCCCTCGGTTCTCGCTCTGCCTTCCTCCGACGTTGCAGGACCACTCCGGCTGCAACGCGAAACGCTTGGAAACGCCCGGCCGCTGGTCATGTCCCGAGATCGCCCGCTGCGGGTGACAACTGGCACCTGGCTGAGTTCCAATGTCGGCAGTCCTGTGGTCTGGTCTTGGGGGAGAGATCTCCAGCCGCCCCTCTGAGCGGGAAGGCGGGTCCAGGGGGGAGGGCGCGGGAAGAGGTGGATTGGGTTCCCTGCTCTACCATGGACTTCCTCTGTGACCTTGGCCAAGTCACTAGGTTTCTCCGTGCCTCAGTTTCCCATCTGTATAATGAGGGTAATAATGCATTGAAAGATGGTGAGGGGTTAGAGCTCTACTGAGAGAAAGCGCTAGCCAAGAAACCGGCATCGTTCTTTATTCCGGGGGAGGGCTATAAAACCATCCGAAGCTAAAGGGAATCGGTTCCACACCCATCAACGCACGCCGAGCAGGGGACACCGTCTGGCCAACTCCACAGGAAGTCTCAGCTCCCACCCGTCAGCGCTGGTGAAAGGCCAGGACTTGGGCTTGGGGATTTCCAACCAATGAGGGCTCGGGCTAGCGGGACTCTCCAGCTGTTCCACTTCAGCCTCTGCTGGCGCCTACGATCCGATAGACGCTCTAGCGTGAGGTACGGGGTCAGCTCCATTCTGGCCTGGGCTTGGTGAGTCGGGAGCGCCCCTTCCCATCACAGATTCCAAGGCCTGGGTAACACAGGCATGACCCTGCCCTGAA
>NW_020700453.1:0-2094 GCF_002925995.2 Terrapene triunguis | reverse complement strand
GTGGCCTTCTGCAGTAGTGGAGGCGTCATGGCCCAGGTGGTTAATGGGCTGGACCAGGAGTCAGAAGTCCTGGGTTTTGTCCACGGCACTGCCACAGACTCCCCATGGCGAGTCACGGAGTCTCTCTGGGCCTCAGTTTCCCCATCTAGCAAAGGGGAAGAATGATCCTGCCTTGGGGGTTTTTAGCCTGTCAGCTTTTTGGGGCATAGACGGTCTCTCACTGAGTTTGTGGGCTGCGCCTGGTGCAAGGGGGGCCCACCATCTCAGTCCAGGTCTGTGCCATGCCCGGCACGAGGCGGGCCCCCATCCTGGGTGGGTGGGTGGGGTCTGTTCAGCACTTGCCCCTTCTAATGCTCTTGGCCATCTTGTCTCCCGGCCGGCGCAGGACGGCGACTCCCGGAACATGTTTTCTTGTCTGAAGGTGCGGCCGAGTGAGATGGTGGAGCTGTTTGCGGAGCGGCGCGGGCACTTGCTGTGGCGGTGCCGGACCGACATGCGGGAGCCGGCACTGGAGACAGAGGCCCGGCTGACAGAGCTTGAGGAGGACCTGACGCGGGAGGCTGAGACCTTCCTGGAGATCTACAAGAAGCGCTTCATGAAATTTGCCATTTTTGCGGGTGTGGGTGCGGGGGTGGTGGTCCTGGGACCGGTGGGCGGAGCTGTCGGTGCCGGGATCGGTGCTGGGATTGCCGCTGCTGCCATCGCCGCCGAGGCAGCTGTGGCCATTGGGGCTGGGACGGGCGCCGTGGCCGGTATCGTCGTGGGTGGGGGCGTGGGCGGGGGAGTGGGTGGGAACATCGCCCGGAAGGATAGGCAGAGAACTGAGGCTGCTGGTGGTGGGAGGGAGGAGGGGGACGGAACTGAGGATCTATCCGACGACAAACCCTTGATCTGATCAGTGTCTCCCCCTCCCCCCAATCTGGGGCTGATGAATGGGGTGACGGGGCTACAGCATAGCCCAGATACGTCCCCAAGAAGCCACCCCAGAGCGGGGAGCCATCGCCCACAGATTCTAAGAAGGGACATTTAGAGAACGCCACCCACTTCCCCCTGCGTTGGGCCCGATATCTTGCATTGCACTAAATCATCTCCCGGAAAGGTGGCCAGTCTGGCTCAGAAGCCAGAAGAAACGGAGACACCACGGGTTTCCCGGGGAGCTGGTCCCAGTGGTGAATCACCTGTGCCACATTTCCAATTGGAATTTGACTTTTACCTGTAGCCCTTGATTCTCGCTTTGCCTTCCTGCGACGTTGCAGGGCCACTCCGGCTGCAACACAAAGCACTTGGAAATGCCCTGCCGACAGTCATGTCTTGAGATCGTCCGCTGGGGATGACAACGGGCGCCTGGCTTACTTCCTACATGAACAGTCCTGTGGTCCAGTCCTGGGGGATAGATCTCCAGCCGCCCCTCTGAGCAGGAAGATGTGTCCAGGGGAGACGGCACAGGAAGACCCTGTGGGTTCCCTGCTCTACCATGGACTTCCTCTGTGACCTTGGCCAAGTCACTTAGTTTCTCTGTGCTTCAGTTTCCCATCTGTATAATGAGGGTAATAATGCATTGAAAGATGGTGAGGGGTTTGAGCTCTACTGAGAGAAAGCGCTATCCAAGGATCCGGCATCATTCTTTATTCCGGGGGAGGGCTATAAAACCATCCGAAGCTAAAGGGAATTGGTTCCACACCCATCAACGCATGCCGAGCAGGGGACACCGTCTGGCCAACTCCACAGGAAGTCTCAGCTCCCACCCTTCAGCGCTCGTGAAAGGCCAGGACTTGGGCTTGGGGATTTCCAACCAATGAGGGCTCGGGCTAGCGGGACTCTCCAGCTGTTCCTCGCCAGCCTCCGCTGGTGCCTACGATCCGATAGACGCTCTAGCGTGAGGTACGGGGTCAGCTCCATCCTGACCGGGGCTTGGTGAGTCGGGAGCGCCCCTTCCCCTCACAGATTCCAAGGCCTGGGTAACAATGGCCAGTGATGGAGAATCTGTTCCAATTGTTCTCACTGTTAAAAATTTCTGCCTTACTTCCAGGATGAGTTTAGTCTAGATCTTTCTGTGCTAGACTGAAGGACCTATTGTCAAATATTTGTTCCCCA
>NW_020700452.1:0-1749 GCF_002925995.2 Terrapene triunguis | reverse complement strand
GTGGCCTTCTGCAGTAGTGGAGGCGTCATGGCCCAGGTGGTTAATGGACTGGACCAGGACTAGGAACTCCTGGATTTTGTCCACTGCAATGCTGCAGACTCCCCTGGGCGAGTCACGGAGTCTCTCTGGACCTCAGTTTCCCCATCTAGCAAAGGGGGAGAATGATCCTGCATTCTGGGGTTTTAGCCTGTGAGCTTTTTGGGGCAGGGACGGTCTCTCACTGAGTTTGTGGGCCGGACCCAGTGTGAGGGGGGCCCACCATGTCAGTCTGGGTCTGTGCCGCGCCCGGCGTGGGGGGGGGCCCATCTCAGGCTGGGTCTGTGCCGCGCCCAGCGCGAGGGGGGAACCTCAGCCCAGGTCTGTGCTGTGCCTGGCGCGAGGGGGTCCATCTCAGTCCCGGTGTGTGCTGTGCCTGGCGCGAGGGGGGCCCCCATCTCGGTTGGGTGGGTGGGGTCTGTGCTGCGCTTTCCCTTTCTAATGCTCTTGGCGTCTCCTCTCCCGGCGGGCGCAGGACGGCGACTCCCGGAACCCAATCACCTGCCTGAAGGTGCGTCCGAGCAAGATGGTGGAGCTGTTTGCGGAGTTTCGCAGGCACTTGCTGTGGCGGTGCCGGATCGACATGCGGGAGCCGGCGCCACAGACAGAGGCCCGGCTGACGGAGCTGGAGGAGGAGCTGACGCGGGAGGCTGAGACCTTCCTGGAGACCTACGGGAAGCGCTTTAAGACATTCGCCATTTTGGCAGGCGTGGGTGCGGGGGTGGTGGTCCTGGGACCGGTGGGCGGAGCTGTCGGTGCCGGGATCGGTGCCGGGATCGCCGCTGCTGCCATCGTCGCCGAGGCGGCTGTGGCCATTGGGGCTGGGACGGGCGCCGCGGCCGGTATCATCGTGGGTGGGGGTGTGGGCGGGGGAGTTGGTGGCAACATCGCCCGGAGGGATAGGCAGAGGGCTGAGGCTGCTGGTGGTGGGAGGGAGGAGGGGGACGGAACTGAGGTTCTATCCGACGACAAACCCCTGATCTGATCAGTGTCTCCCCCTCCCCCCAATCTGGGGCTGACGAATGGGGTGACGGGGCTGCAGCATAGCCCAAATACGTCCCCAAGAAGCCACCCCAGAGTGGGGAGCCATCGCCCACAGATTCCAAGAAGGGACATTTAGATCCTCTCGTCTGACCTGCTGTGCCACCCAGGCTGGAGAACGCCGCCCACTTCCCCCTGCATTGGGCCCGATATCTCCCCTTGGACTAAATCATCTCCCGGAAAGGCGGCCAGTCTGGCTCGGAAGCCAGAAGAGATGGAGACCCCACCGCTTTCCCACTGGTGAATCACCCACGCTGTGAAAAATCCGGCGCCTCATTTCCGATTGGAGTTTGTCTGACTTTAACTTCCAGCCCTCGGTTCTCGCTCTGCCTTCCTCTGACATTGCAGGGCCACTCTGGCTGCAACGTGAAGCACTTGGAAATGCCCGGCTGATGGTCCTGTCCCGAGATCACCCACTGGGGGTGACAAGGGGTGGCTGGCTTACTTCCTACATGAACAGTCCTGTGGTCCGCTCCTGGGGGATAGATCTCCAGCCGCCCCTCTGAGCGGGAAGGCGGGTCCAGGGGGGAGGGTGCGGGAAGAGGTGGATTGGGTTCCCTGCTCTACCATGGACTTCCTCTGTGACCTTGGCCAAGTCACTTAGTTTCTCCGTGCCTCAGTTTCCCATCTGTATAATGAGGGTAATAATGCATTGAAAGATGGTGAGGGGTT
>NW_020700451.1:0-5196 GCF_002925995.2 Terrapene triunguis | reverse complement strand
GTCTCTGTACACAGAGAGCTGTTACCCTTCCCTTCATAGTTATGACACGCCCCCCAAATCACAGATAGTGTTGGACGTTCGGTTCCACACTGGCTGTGATTTCTTCCTGGAGTTTTAGGAGAAAACAGAGTTAATAAGACATACTACTGATTATATAAAAACTAACAATGTTTCATTCCAAGAACAATTGTTAACCAGTTAACTCTGGGAAACTTTCCCGGGAGAGTGCATCAGCCACTTTGTTAGAAGCTCCCGAAATGTGTTGTATTTCAAAATCAAAATCTTGGAGAGCTAAACTCCACCGAAGAAGTTTTTTGTTATTTCCCTTGGCGGTATGAAGCCACTGTAGCGCAGCATGGTCTGTTTGTAGTTGGAAACGCCGTCCCCAAACATATGGGCGTAGCTTTTCCAGCGCGTACACAATGGCGTAGCATTCCTTTTCGCTGATTGACCAGTGACTTTCCCTCTCAGACAGTTTTTTGCTGAGAAACACGACAGGATGGAATTCTTGATCCGGTCCTTCCTGCATTAAAACTGCTCCCACGCCTCTCTCGGAAGCATCTGTGGTTACTAGGAACGGTTTGTCAAAGTCTGGGGCCCTTAGCACAGGGTCAGACATGAGTGTTGCCTTAAGCTGGTTAAAGGCCTTTTGACACTCATCAGTCCACTGAACTGCATTTGGCTGTTTCTTTCTGGTTAGGTCTGTCAGCGGGGCGGCGATTTGGCTGTAGTGTGGTACAAATCGCCTATAATATCCGGCCAAGCCTAAGAAGGATTGGACCTGTTTCTTTGACTTTGGAACCGGCCACTTTTGGATAGCATCCACTTTGGCCTGTAGGGGATTTATAGTTCCTTGACCCACCTGGTGCCCCAGGTACGTCACTCTGTTTTGGCCTATTTGACATTTTTTAGCCTTAACAGTTAGTCCTGCCTGTCGGATGCGCTCGAAGACTTTTCCCAGGTGCTCCAGGTGTTCTGTCCATGAATCCGAAAAAATGGCCACATCATCGAGGTAGGCAACTGCAGATTCTCCCAATCCCGCTAGGAGACCATCTACAAGTCTTTGGAAGGTGGCGGGTGCATTTCGCAACCCGAAAGGGAGTACATTGAATTCGTACACCCCTGCCTGGGTGACGAAGGCTGACCTTTCCTTAGCGGGTTCATCTAGTGGTACTTGCCAGTACCCTTTGGTTAAGTCTAAAGTAGAGATGAATTGGGCATGTCCCAATTTTTCCAATAGCTCATCTGTGCGTGGCATTGGATAGTTGTCAGGACGAGTTACAGCATTTAGCTTACGGTAGTCCACGCAAAAGCGTATTTCCCCATCTGGTTTGGGAACTAGAACCACTGGAGATGCCCATGCACTGTTAGAGGGGCGGATTATACCCATCTGTAGCATGTCCTGGATCTCCCTTTGTATAGCCGCTTGGGCATGAGGTGACTCCCGGTAGGGTGGGGTTCTAATTGGGTGAGCATTACCTGTGTCAATGGAGTGGTATGCCCGTTCGGTCCGTCCTGGAGTGGCTGAGAAAATCGGTGCAAAGCTTGTGCACAGCTCCTTGATCTGCTGTCGCTGCAGACGTCCCAGGGTCGTGGAGAGGTTCACCTCTTCCACGCCACCATTCCTTGTTCCTTCGTAGTAGACACCTGCAGGCCACTCCGCATCATCTGTTTCCTGGGCTGTAAACTGGCAAACGTTTAATCCTCTGGAATAAAAGGGCTTAAGAGAATTAACATGGTATACCTTAGGCTTTATGTTGGAGGTGGGGGAGGCTATGAGATAGTTAACAGCTCCTAGGCGCTCCTGGACCGTGAATGGTCCTTCCCACGACGCTTCCATTTTATGGGCCTGGAGCGCCTTTAAGACCATGACTTGGTCTCCTACTTTGAAGGACCGTTCTCTGGAATGTTTATCATACCAGGCCTTTTGCTCTTCCTGAGCATCCTTTAGGTTTTCTTTAGCAAGGGCTAAAGAGTGTCTGAGGGTGTTTTGTAGGTTGCTTACAAAGTCTAGAATGTTAGTTCCTGGAGAAGGCGTAAACCCCTCCCATTGCTGCTTCACCAACTGTAATGGCCCCTTAACCTCGCGGCCATACACAAGTTCAAATGGTGAAAACCCTAAACTGGGATGTGGTACAGCCCTGTAGGCAAAAAGCAACTGCTGCAACACTAGGTCCCAATCATTGGAGTGTTCATTTATGAATTTACGTATCATGGCCCCCAAAGTTCCATTAAACCTCTCCACCAGACCATTGGTTTGATGGTGATGAGGGGTGGCAACCAAGTGATTCACCCCATGAGCTTCCCACAGGGTTTTCATGTTCCCTGCCAGGAAATTAGTTCCCGAATCTGTAAGGATGTCGGAGGGCCAACCTACCCTGGCAAAAATGTCTGCTAATGCCTGGCACACACTTTTAGTCTTGGTGTTGCTTAAGGGTACAGCTTCCGGCCATCGGGTAGCAAAATCCATGAAAGTCAGTACGTACTGCTTTCCTCTGGGTGTCTTCTTTGGGAAAGGACCCAGAATATCCACAGCTACTCGCTGAAATGGGACCTCAATTATGGGTAGTGGTTGGAGAGGGGCTTTAACCTGGTCTTGGGGCTTTCCCACTCGTTGGCACACCTCACAAGACCGGACATAATTAGCAACGTCCTTGCCCATTCCCTCCCAGTGGAAGGACTTCCCCAACCGGTCTTTGGTTCTGTTCACCCCAGAATGGCCACTGGGATGATCATGGGCTAAGCTCAAGAGCTTTACCCGATACTTAGTGGGAACTACCAACTGTCTTTGAGGATGCCAGTCTTCCTGGTGCCCACCAGAAAGAGTCTCCTTGTATAAAAGTCCTTTTTCTACAACAAACCGGGATCGGTTAGAAGAGCTGAGAGGCGGTGGGGTGCTCCGTGCCGCCGCCCAAGCTTTCTGAAGGCTGTCATCTGCTTCCTGCTCGGCCTGGAACTGTTCCCTTGATGCTGGAGACATCAGTTCCTCCTTGGACTGTGGACTGGGGCTTGGTCCCTCTGGAAGCGATGCAGGTGCTGGGGCTGTTTCCACTGACCGTGAACCGCTGTCCGCTGGTGCACTATGTGGTATCTCAGGCTCTGGCTGAGCCTCTTGGGGAGGGTTATCTGCTGCTTCCGCCAGTTCAGGCTCGCTGGTGCCCTCTGGCATTGGAGTTGTAGACGGGTTTGCAAGCGCTGGACTCCGTGCCGGCAATGGTTCTGGTGCTGGTTGTGTTGTCAGTTCCGGTTCCGGGACTGGCTTTGGCTGGGTCTCTGGGATTGGATCCACTACGGCTGTTGCAGTCGTTGGCAGGGGATCCGGTTCCACCACCTGTGTTTGGGTCTCTGGTAACACCGACGGGGCTCTGGTGGACGGCTCAGGAACAGGGATGGGGGTGGAAGCTTGCTTAGCCTGGCTGCGGGTGACTATTCCCACCCTCTTGGCTAGCTTCACATGGTTGGCCAAGTCTTCCCCCAGCAGCATGGGGATGGGATAATTGTCATAGACTGCAAAAGTCCACATTCCTGCCCAGCCCTTGTACTGGACATGCAACTGGGCTGTAGGCAAGGTTACAGACTGTGACACGAAGGGTTGAATTGTCACTGTAGCCTCCGGGTTGATGAGTTTGGGGTCCACTAGGGATTGGTGGATAGTTGACACTTGTGCCCCAGTGTCCCTCCAAGCGATAACCTTCTTTCCGCCCACTCTCAAGGTTTCCCTTCGCTCCGAGGGTATGAGAGAGGCATCTGGGTCTGGGGATCTTTGGTGTGATTGGGGTGTAATGAACTGTAATCGGTTAGGGTTCTTGGGGCAGTGAGCCTTTATATGCCCCAGTTCATTACATTTAAAACATCGCCCTGCTAAGGTATCACCGGGGCGATGTTGGTTGATGGAGACTGGTGTGGTGGGGTGAGAAGGCGTCTGGGGTTTCCCTTGGGATGTGGGTGGGGCCTTGGGTTGTCCCCGGTGGTAAGGTTTTGTTTCGGCTTGCCCCTTCTGATATTCGCTCCAACTGCTACTAGCTTTTTTCTTTTCTGTCACCTCCACCCATTTGGCTCCAATCTCCCCCGCCTCGGTTACAGTTTTGGGCTTCCCATCTAGGATGTACCTTTCTATTTCCTCAGGAACACCCTCTAAAAACTGCTCCATTTGCAATAGGAAGGGCAACTCTTCCGTAGATTTAACATTTGCTCCTGATATCCAGGCATCCCAATTTTTTCCAATGTGGTAGGCATGTCGGGTAAATGACACATCGGGTTTCCACCTTAGGGCTCTGAACCGCCGACGGGCATGCTCAGGTGTTAGCCCCATTCTGATTCTGGCCTTGTTTTTAAAAAGTTCATAACTGTTCATGTGTTCCTTAGGCATTTCAGCCGCCACCTCTGCTAAGGGTCCACTGAGCTGCGGTCTCAGCTCTACCATGTACTGGGTTAGAGGGATGTTGTATCCAAGGCAGGCCCTTTCAAAATTTTCTAAGAAGGCCTCAGTATCATCGCCTGCCTTGTAGGTGGGGAATTTCCTGGGATGGGAAGTGGTACCTGGAGAGGAGTTGTTAGGATGGTCTGCTGCATTCTGCCTAGTCCTTGCTGCTTCCAGTTCCATCTCTCTCTTGTGGGCCTCCTGTTTGGCTTTTTCTTCTCTTTCATGGGCCTCCTGTTTGGCTTTTTCTTCTCTTTCATGCTGCTCTGCCTCGAGTTTTTTAATTTCAAGCAGTCTCTGATGTTTTCTCTCGTTTTCTTTTGCTTCTAGTCTGGCCAGTTCTATTTTGTTAGTTAGTTCTTTGGCAGTCATTTTCCTGTTTTCTTGTGCTGGGTCACCCCCTCTGCAGTTGACTGAAACTGGGATGTACTTAGCTGTGGCTGCTGCTGAGTTAACAGAGACTTTCTAACAAGCTACTCCCGAGGATGTAAAAAGAAAAAAAAACAATTCAACTTGTAAATTGCCTTTACCAGTTCAAAGTTTGCTCACTGATTGAACCCTTCTCTTAACAAAGGACCTCGTTAAAAAAACTTAACACCTCTGCCTTCAGGCAAGGAGAGATAAGATATGCATCTACCTTCAGCTCTGCTCTCCAAGCAGCTAGAAGGAAAAAAAAAAAAATCTCTTACTGGCTTTTGGGTTAAAACGATCTCCACCGCTATGCCACCATGTCAAGGCTGGATCCCCACTTTGAACTTTAGGGTTCAAATGTAGGG
>NW_020700450.1:0-4454 GCF_002925995.2 Terrapene triunguis | reverse complement strand
AGTATACTCACAGTTTGAAGGGTGTCAGGATCAGGTCCTTTACAACAACACAGCACTGAGATTTATTTATAGTAGAAACAGTCATAAAACTATTATCAAAGGCTAAGATTTAAGGAAATAGTGATTAGGGATAACAAATGGAAACAGAAATGATTACATATAAAAGAAAAGTATAACATGCTTTTTAGAAATTAAACTTAATTTAGCAATCTAACCTTTTAAGTTTATCTCACCCCAAAGCCTTTTCCAGTATTTTCAACCAAACCCTGGTTGAGATTCTGTGCAGTATCAAAGGGTGTCATTTTGCCTTCCCCTCATATTCACCAAGTCAGTGTCGTTGTTGTCATCCCCCCCCCCCCCCACCCCCCCCCCCCCCCCCCCCCCCTGGAGACAGCACAACCCTGTTGTGGTTCAATCTCTGGTCTCTTGCTTCGCTGTTGATTTACCATCCCCTATTGACTTCATATGTAAATGGGATTTCCATTGTTTTGACTTAATCTACATGGTCAAAAGAAAGAGAGGTGAATCAACATCCTTTGTCTAACCTAAAATCTGTTTGCCAGCTCTGCATTGGATGCTGACTTCAAAATATATATTCATCACATATAGACAACTCTGCAAACATCATCCATATTATGAGGATCAATATTAAATGAGTTTTTATTAGAGACTTCACATGACATCATTTATGGATAAATACCGTGAAAGCAGAATGCTAGGTGTAGTGAGCTTGTCAGGCCTATTAGGAGTTGATGTTACACAACAGTGAAGGCTTTGTCAGTTGGCACCAAAGGCTGCATGAAAGGGTGTCGGTAATGTTGGGAGCTCTTGACTTGACTTTAATGATTTGACGAAGAGGGAAGAAAAATAACTAACAAAGCAAAGCAAACATCGTAGATCATTCACATTCAAAATGTATGTGGTCTGTCCTAAGAGTGATCTCTGTGTGGGTCTTTAACATGTAACACACTGTGATCTACCAAACATGTAATTTTTCATGTATTTTTAATTTTACTGTGAAATTAAAATAAATATATAATTCTATCGCTTTCATTCTTTAGTTATGATATATCTAGGTTTAAAGAACTGACCTACTTCAACGATTTTTGATAAGGAATGCGAGAACATATTTTGAGAACCAAAGGGATGCAGGCTGCAGTAAAGGTTAAGAACCACTGGTGTAAAGTGTTCTGAGATTTACACGCAAAAAAGTGCTATATGTGTAAAGTATTTATTGCTGAAAAACAGGTTGCTGCTGAAAGACAGTGGAATGACTCTGCAGAAACAGGTTCAATCGGCAAGGTCTTTTTCTCAGAGGTTGGTGTTTATACCAAAAAAAGTAAAATAAATCATCATCAGAAAGTTAAAAACTGGTCAGGTTAAGGTTCTGTGGCCCCTATGTGTGAGTCTCAGCTTCCCATTCTGTCTCCCAAGCACTGCTCGTAGTATAGCCCTTCACCTTTGCAAGCTAAGTTGAAGTGAACCTGTTGTCCACCAAGTACCAGCTAGTTTCCCAGCATTTTCTCCCAGTCTCCTACTGCGGCTCTGTTAGGTAATTGTTCTGCTCTTCCATTTGTTTGCAGCAGTTCCAGGTAACAAGCATAAACAAAGATAGGCGAGTCACAAAGTAGATTTTTCCTCTGGGGGGATGATTGTTGTTTGTAGTCTAAAAACCACAGATGCATGATCAAAGTTTTTTTTCCTTAATTTTGCATTAATATCTTTGAGGATTACAATGGTGTAAGCACGCTGTTAGATCCTCAGGCATATGAGGCAGTTTTAATAATCCATCCCGATTTCCCCCTCCCCCCCCCACATACGTCTCTTTTGTGTGAGAGGTATTCGGTGTACTTAGCACATAGATGCAATTAAAGTAATGTGGTGATGGGTTGACTTTTTGTAACCAAAAGCTATAATTTTGAATTATCCCTTGGACTGGAATTCTGTTTTGCAGAACAAAAAACCGGGCTCTGATTGTTTGCATTTCTTTTGTACGTACTGGGAGCACTGAAGAACAACTTGTTGTGGGACTGAAAGATGAATGGGTTTAAACAAGTTTTCAGTAATGCAAGTCGGGGGGGAAAAAACCCTGGAAACAAAATGGAGCTGTTTTTCACATATGGAAAATGATCTAATCAGGAAAAAGATTGCAGCAGAAACAAGGTTGTTTGAAAATAGAGAATTTATGTAACTGTATAACAATACACAGTTGTGGCTTACCTTTCTGTTCGAGTGGTGTACAGTGATGGGATTGTAAATGTCACTCTATGCTAAATGTATGCAAACCAAATTCTATGAAGCAATGATTTAAAATAACAACAGTCTTTCATCTTTGGAAAAACCAACAAATATTATAAAATCTAAATTGTCTGGCAGAAGTAGCTTATCTTCAGATCCTGACAGGATTCAGCATCTGAAATGTATAAAATGTGCTCAGTTTTAGCTTTCGAGCCTAGATTTAGTGAGATGCTCAGAAGGAAATCTTTGGACCAGTTTGTATAAATTGTAAAAATGGGTCCCTCTGTAGTCATAAATAAACTATTTTATCAACTTTTGATCCATTTATAGCCAATGATTTTTATCAAGTAAAGAACCCAACCCAGGCATTGTCTGTCCTTTTAAGAATTAATTGTGAACTGCAATACTCAGGCCTGGTCTACACTAGGGGGGATCGATCTAAGATACACAACTTCAGCTATGAGAATAGTATAGCTGAAGTCGACGTATCTTAGTTCGACTTAGATTGACTTACTTTGCGTCCTCGCGGCGCGGGATCGATGGCCGCCGCTCCCCCGTCGACTCCGCTTCCGCCTCTTGCCCTGGTGGAGTTCCGGAGTCGACGGGGAGCGTGTTCGGGGATCGATGTATCGCGTCCAGACAAGATGCGATACATCCATCCCCGATAGATCAATCACTACCCGCCGGTAGTGTAGACATACCCTTAATCATTTGGGAGGGAGCACAGTCTCATAGTTGAAGCTAGGAAATGGGAACTGAGACTTCAGCGCCCAGAGCCTTCAATGAATGCTGCACAAACAGAGCCCCGGTAGAGCTCCATAGGGGTGCAGGGAATCAGTCACACAGAGCTCATTGTAGGATTGAGGCCCTAGTTTCCACTTTAGGATTTTTCTGCTAAAAATGTGTGTTTAGATGTAGGTCTGGCATCCTAGTTATCTGTTGAAAAGACCGCTAGGGCAAGATTAGATCAAGCACACCAGTGCAGGTTTGTATTTAACATTGCTTTTTTTTCTCCCACAACATCACTCTGTCTTGTTTCAAATATCCCTAAGCCATGGGACATCTATTGCTTCCCTTGGAAGGCTATTTCATGGTCCAGTATAATAGAGCTCACTGCCAGGAAATGATTCCTGATACTTGGCCTAAATTTTTCTGGTCAGATGGATCTTCCATTTAGTCAGAGTTTTACCATATTCACTGCTGTCTACTCTTTTTCTCTTGCTTATATTGATGTAGAGAAACATGAAAGTTATATGAAATCTGTATTTTAAAAAAAAGGCAAATGCAACAATACATCTGGAACCAACAAGACTTGTGCCAAACCTTATCAAATTTAATGATTTTTAAAATTTCTCCCCTTTTTCTTGTGTCCAGTATATAACTTAAATCACAAACTTTTGGGGGCAATGACTGAGTCTTCCTTAATATTTGTAAATTCATAAAGTGCCATGTGCACAAATAGCACTAGATTATTACAGTGGAGTCACCAGATGGTGCTGTCACACATAGTTTTAAAAGTCCTTTTTCTTAGTGTGTGAGCATTCTTCAGTCCATGAAGAAATGCTGCATTGTCAGTTTTATTATGGAGTTTATTTTTAGAAGAGTGGTTACAAGCAGTAATAATAGTTTGCTGTCTACCTTGATCTCTCTAACTAGAGAAAATTCTTGGGACAGAGTTGTTCCATGGGAGTTGCACATTGGTGTTGGGTTAGGATTCCTGGAAGAAGAGAATGCCCTGCATGTTGTTTGACCACCTCCTCTCTAGGACTAGTGTATATAAATAAATAAAACAAGTTACATTAAGAAAAGTGAATATCACTGTCCTCTCTCTTCCAATGCAAAATCAACACAGAATCATAGAAATATAGGGCTGGAAGAGACCTTAAGAGGTCATCTAGTCCAGCCCCTTGCACTGATGCAGGACCAAGTAGACCATCCCTTGCAGGTATTTGTCTAGCCTACTCTTAAAAACCTTCAGTGACTGGGATTGCACAAGCTACTTTGGAAGCCTATTCCAATGCTTAACTATCTTCATACTTATGTTAGATGTTAGGAAAAACTTTCTAAATGTCCCTTCCTGCAGATTAAGTCCAATACTTCTCCTACCTTCAGTGGACATGGAGAACAATTGCCTTCTTTGTAACAATCCTTACCGTATTTGAAGACTGTATGCAGGTCCCTCCTCAGTCTTCTTTTCTCAAGACTAAACATGCCCT
>NW_020700449.1:0-2863 GCF_002925995.2 Terrapene triunguis | reverse complement strand
GGGGGGGCAGGGATGTGGGCTGGGGGCTGCTCTTGTGCCCCCCCACCCCAGGCAGGTGGAGAGTCTGCAGCTCCCCACAGCTGCCTGGGCTCCCCGGTCTGGACTTCAGCTTCCAGTCTGGCCGGGGGCCAGGGACTTAGGGGGAAGAGGAGGGGCAGGGAGCCAGGCCCATAGTGAAAAGTGGACAGGTCAGGCCCATCCACATTCAAAAGTGGGAGGACCCTGGCCCCTTGCCCCCCCTACCCCCGTTCCAGCACCCCTGCCCCATTGTGCTAGGCACTGTACAAACCAAGTAGTAAACAGTCCTGCCCTGAAGCGGTTACAATCTAAATAGACCAGAGAGGCACCGGGTGGGAGAAGGGGGTAGAACATACAAGCAGAGTGAACAACGCCATGGCAAAAGCTTTGGGCCAAATTTAACCTCTCATTGTAAAGCGATTGGCCCAAGGGAGAGTTAGCTTTGGAGGCAGGGCTCGGACTCCTGCGTACCTGCAGCCCAGGGCTGGTCTCAGATTAGCAGGTCTCCAGCGCCTGTCCTTTGTGTGGAGGGTTAGGGAGTTCACTAGTCAGATGGTTTCCCCCAGCTCTAGGGGAACGGAATCAGGCCTTTCTAACAGGCAGTCTCACAGCTCAGTGCACCTCACCAGCCTTGCCTCAGTTCAGCCTTTATGATTATTTTATCACCTCTTGTTAAAGCCGATTGCAGCCTGTCAGGTTTGATAACAATCCCATCCAGCCACGCATTAAGTTACCATGGGGAATAAACACGGGCACCGCGAAATAACGAGGCCAAGACTGTCGGTACCAGAGAGAATCAATCTGCCCCCTCGTAAATCCTCTCTCTGTCTCTGACAGCAGCGGGAGGGGGCCCAGAGGCTACAGCTGTTGAGAGTCGGCTTGTTCCAGTGATCCTTGCCGACAGACCCCCGAGCTGCAGCTGCTTCAGATGGAATAGGCCAGGCTTGTCTCCACCCTTGCTGACACTGCCTCAGCTCCACCAGCGTTAGCAAGCTTGGAAGCTACAGTTTAGACCAGCCACCGGCTGCCGCCAGCTCTCAAAATGCCACTGACCCAGCTCTACTAGGGCTCCCAGCGTTGCTAAAACCGGTGGTAGCGAGCGGTTATTAGAAACATTTTCATAATATAGACCAGGCCTAGGAGTGTCAGGGTCACTGCATGGCAGGCATTCAAAGCAAACTCAGGATGCTGCAGGGAGAGATGTGGGTAAATCAGTAGGGGGCGCTCTCTCACACCTCTGGCTATGTCTACACTTATGGCGGCATGTAGAGTACATGCACTGCACGCTCCCTGGCATATCAATAGCAGTGTAGACACGGTGGCCAGAATCTAGGTTAAGGACCCTATGCAGATCTCTACATGCACAAGCAGCCCTCTCCTGTCTGCACTGCCATTTTTAGCCATGTAGCGTCCTACTGCCTTCCCCCTGCTGGAGCCTTTCACTGACACGTGTAGCTAGACACCGCAGTGTGGACACAGCCTGCCTTTTACTGCAGCGTGTCGCTACGTGCATCCTGCACGCCACTGACAGTGTAGACAAGGCCTGAGCCAGTGCTGAGCTCAATTCCCCAGCTCAGCACTAGAGGGCGCCGTACTGCAGAGAGCAGTGTGGGTGACACAATAGGAGGTGCTCTTCCCTCTCAGAGAGTACTGAGCCCTATGTGTCAGTCTGCTAGCAGACACTGCTGCAAGGCGTGGCTTGGGTGACTCAGTAGGGGGCGCTGTTGCCTCTGAGTCAGTATTGACCCCAGTGCAGTGCCGGAGCCACTGTGGGGCAGGGGACAGTGGAGATGACTCTGATACTAATGCTCCAATGCAGAGCTGGAGGATGCTGTGCTGCTGGGAGTGGCCTGGGTGGTTCAGAAGTGGGCGCTCTGCCCTCTGAATCAATGTTGGACCACAGCAGATGTGCGCAAGAAAGCTGCTTATATTTCACCTTCCTACTGAGCCTTAGCCTATGTCTACACTAGCACTTTTGTCCGTCTTAGAATCATAGAAGATTAGGGTTGGGAGAGACCTCAGGAGGTCATCTAGTCCAACCCCCTGCTCAAAGCAGGACCAACCCCAACTAAATCATCCCAGCCAGGGGTTTGTCAAGCCAGGCCTTAAAAACCTCTAAGGATGGAGATTCCACCACCTCCCTAGGTAACCCATTCCAGTGCTTCATCACCCTCCTGGTGAAATAGTTTTTCCTAATATCCAACCTAAACCTCCCCCACTGCAACTTGAGACCATTACTCCTTGTTCAGTCATCTGCCACCACTGAGAACAGCCGAGCGCCATCCTCTTTGGAACCCCCCTTCAGGTCGGGATGTGAAAAAGCCACACCCTTGACTGACATAAGTTTCACCAACAAAAGTCCTGGCGTGGACAGTGCTATGTCGGCAGGAAAGTAGCTAACGCCGATTGTTTGGGTGGTTTAATTGTGCCGGCGGGAGAGATCTCTCCCACCGGCAAAGAGCGGCTACACAAGAGACCTTTAACGTCCATAGTGCAGACATAGCCTTAGGGTATGTCTTCACTACCCGCCGATCCGGCGGGTAGCAATCGGTCTATCGGGGATCGACTTACCGCGTCTCGTGAGGACGCGGTAAAATCGATCCCTGATCGCTCTGCCGTCGACTCCGGAAATCCACCTCGGCAAGAGGCGGCAGCGGAGTCGGCGGCAGCGCGGCAGCGGTCGACTTTCCCCTGTCCTCACCGCCAGGTAAGCCGACCTAAAATACGCAACTTCAGCTACGGTATTCATGTAGCTGAAGTTGCGTATCTTAGGTCGGAACCCCGCTGTAGTGTAGACCTAGCCTTAGTCCTTGGTCGCACTGGTTTAATTAAACCATGCCATTAA
>NW_020700448.1:0-2550 GCF_002925995.2 Terrapene triunguis | reverse complement strand
CGGAGTTCGGCGAGCACTGCTTCATCTCCCCAGATGGCGATCAGATCCTGTACCTCCCGTTCGGTCCAGGCTGGAGCTCTTCTGCGATCCTGGGACTGGGACTGGGACTCCATCATGGTTACCTGTGCTGATGGGCTCTGCATGGTCACCTGTGCTCTCCACGCTGAGCAAACAGGAAATGAAATTCAAACGTTCGCGGGGCTTTTCCTGTCTACCTGGCCAGTGCATCTGAGATGAGAGTGCTGTCCAGAGCGGTCACAATGAAGCACTGTGGGATAGCTCCCGGAGGCCAGTAATGTCGAATTCCGTCCACACTAGCCCAATTCCGACCCCCTAAGGTCGATTTTATCGCTAATCCCCTTGTCGAGGTGGTGTTAGGAAACCGGTTTAAAGGGCCCTTTAAGTCGACAGAAAGGGCTTCGTAGTGTAAACGTGTCCAGGCTTAAGTCGATTTAACGCTGCTAAAGTCGACCTAAACTCGTAGTGTAGACCAGGCCTCAGATTAGCAGATGCTCCAGCGCCTGTCCTTTGTGTGGAGGGTTAGGGAGTTCACTAGTCAGCTGGTTTCCCGCAGCTCTAGGGGAACGGAATCGGGCCTTTCTAACAGGCAGTCTCACAGCTCAGTGCACCTCACCAGCCTTGCCTCAGTTCAGCCTTTATGATTATTTTATCACCTCTTGTTAAAGCCGATTGCAGCCTGTCAGGTTTGATAACAATCCCATCCAGCCACGCATTAAGTTACCATGGGGAATAAACACGGGCACCGCGAAATAACGAGGCCAAGACTGTCGGTACCGGAGAGAATCAATCTGCCCCCTCGTAAATCCTCTCTCTGTCTCTGACAGCAGCGGGAGGGGGCCCAGAGGCTACAGCTGTTGAGAGTCGGCTTGTTCCAGTGATCCTTGCCGACAGACCCCGAGCTGCAGCTGGTTCAGATGGAATAGGCCAGGCTTGTCTCCACCCTTGCTGACACTGCCTCAGCTCCACAAGCGTTAGCAAGCTTGGAAGCTACAGTTTAGACCAGCCACCGGCTGCCGCCAGTTCTCAAAATGCCACTGACCCAGCTCTACTAGGGCTCCCAGCGTTGCTAAAACCGGTGGTAGCGAGCGGTTATTAGAAACATTTCCATAATATAGACCAGGCCTAGGAGTGTCAGGGTCACTGCATGGCAGGCATTCAAAGCAAGCTCAGGATGCTGCAGGGAGCGATGTGGGTAAATCAGTAGGGGGCGCTCTCTCACACCTCTGGCTAGGTCTACATTTATGGCGGCATGTAGAGTACATGCACTGCACGCTCCCTGGCATATCAATAGCAGTGTAGACACGGTGGCCAGAATCTAGGTTAAGGACCCTATGCAGATCTCTACATGCACAAGCAGCCCTCTCCTGTCTGCACTGCCATTTTTAGCCATGTAGCGTCCTACTGCCTTCCCCCTGCTGGAGCCTTTCACTGACACGTGTAGCTAGACACCGCAGTGTGGACACAGCCTGCCTTTTACTGCAGCGTGTCGCTACGTGCATCCTGCACGCCACTGACAGTGTAGACAAGGCCTGAGCCAGTGCTGAGCTCAATTCCCCAGCACTAGAGGGCGCCGTACTGCAGAGAGCAGTGTGGGTGACACAATAGGAGGTGCTCTTCCCTCTCAGAGAGTACTGAGCCCTATGTGTCAGTCTGCTAGCACACACTGCTGTGAGGCGTGGCTTGGGTGACTCAGTAGGGGGCGCTGTTGCCTCTGAGTCAGTATTGACCCCAGTGCAGTGCCGGAACCGCTGTGGGGCAGGGGACAGTGGGGATGACTCTGATACTAATGCTCCAATGCAGAGCTGGAGGATGCTGTGCTGCTGGGAGTGGCCTGGGTGGTTCAGAAGTGGGCGCTCTTCCCTCTGAATCAATGTTGGACCACAGCAGATGTGCGCAAGAAAGCTGCTTATATTTCACCTTCCTACTGAGCCTTAGCCTATGTCTACACTAGCACTTTTGTCCGTCTTAGAATCATAGAAGATTAGGGTTGGGAGAGACCTCAGGAGGTCATCTAGTCCAACCCCCTGCTCAAAGCAGGACCAATCCCCAACTAAATCATCCCAGCCAGGGCTTTGTCAAGCCGGGCCTTAAAAACCTCTAAGGATGGAGATTCCACCACCTCCCTAGGGAACCCATTCCAGTGCTTCACCACCCTCCTAGTGAAATAGTGTTTCCTAATATCCAACCTAAACCTCCCCAACTGCAACTTGAGACCATTACTCCTTGTTCTGTCATCTGCCACCACTGAGAACAGCCGAGCGCCATCCTCTTTGGAACCCCCCTTCAGGTCGGGATGTGAAAAAGCCACACCCTTGACTGACATAAGTTTCACCAACAAAAGTGCTGGAGTGGACAGTGCTATGTCGGCAGGAAAGTAGCTAACGCCAATTGTTTGGGTGGTTTAATTGTGCCGGCGGGAGAGATCTCTCCCACCGGCAAAGAGCGGCTACACAAGAGACCTTTAACGTCCATAGTGCAGACATAGCCTTAGTCCTTGGTCGCACTGGTTTAATTAAACCATGCCATTAA
>NW_020700447.1:0-1557 GCF_002925995.2 Terrapene triunguis | reverse complement strand
CCCTTAATGCCATGGCTCATGAAGCCATACACAGGCAGCCTGGACAGTAGTCAGGACCTGTTCAACTACAGGCTGAGCAAGTGCCGAATGGTGGTGGAATGTGCATTTGGCCGTTTAAAAGCGCGCTGGCGCAGCTTACTGACTCGCTCAGACCTTAACGAAAAGAATCTCCCCATTGTTATTGCTACTTGCTGTGCGCTCCACAATATATGTGAAAGTAAGGGGGAGACATTTATGGCGGGGTGGGAGGTTGAGGCAAATCGCCTGGCCGCTGATTACGCGCAGCCAGACACCAGGGCGGTTAGAGGAGCACAGCAGGGCGCGGTGCGCATCAGAGAAGCGTTGAAAACCAGTTTTGTGACTGGCCAGGCTACGGAGTGAAACTTCTGTTTGTTGCTCCTTGATGAACCCTCTGCCCCTCCCCCACCACCCTGTTAACTCTACTTCCCTGCAAACCAACCACCCCACCCTCCCCCACTACCCTCCCCCCTTCGAGCACCACTTGCAGAGGCAATAAAGTCATTGTTACTTCACATTCATGCATTCTTTATTAATTCAGCACACAACTAGGGGGATAATTGGAAAGGTAGCCCGGGATGGGTGGGGGAGGAGGGAAGGAAAAGGACACACTCCAATTTAAAACTTTAAAACTTATTGCTATGGAAATCATCTAGGGTGGAGTGAGTGGGTGGCCGAAGGCCCCCCCACCGTGTTCTTGGGCGTCTGGGTGAGGAGGCAATGGGACTTGGGGAGGAGGGCTGCTGGTTACAGAGGGGCTGTAGCGGCGGTCTCTGCTCCTGCTGCCTTTCCTGCAGCTCAACCATACGCAGGAGCATATCACTTTGATGCTCCAGCAGCCGGAGCATCGACTCTTGCTTTCTGATTACAAGTTGACGCCACCTCTCCTCTTCAGCCCGCGTTTCAGCACGCAACTTCTCCTCTTCAGCACGCCACCTCTCCTCTCGCTCATATTGGGCTTTTTTAAAATCAGTCATTGACTGCCTCCACGCATTCAGCTGTGCTCTGTCAGCGTGGGAGGCAGTCTGAAGTTCAGTAAACATTTCGTCACGCGTCCTTCGCTTCCTTCTTCGAATATTCACTAGCCTCTGCGAAGGAGTAAGATTTGCAGCTGGTGGAGAAGGGAGAGGTTGTTAAAAAAGATACATTTTAGAGAACAATGGGTAGACTCTTTCACGTTAGATTTTGCTGTTCACAACATCACACAGCACATGTGCTTTCGTTACAAGGTCGCATTTTTCCTCTTATATTGAGAGTCTCCTGGTTTGGTGTGAGAGATCACTCACGCAGTGCCAGGACACAGATTTCAGCTTGCAGGCAGCCATGGTAAGACATATAGTCTTTGGGCTTTTTTAACCTTCTTAACATGTGGGGATGGTTTCAAACAGTTCTGCCCTCATTTCCCATACCAAGCACCCGTGCCATTTAAAATGGGTTTGCAATGTAAAAGGAGGGGCTGCGATTTCAGGTTTAACATGCAGCACAAACCCAACTAACTCCCCTCCCCCTCACACCCAATTCTCTGGGATGGTCACTTCA
>NW_020700446.1:0-2790 GCF_002925995.2 Terrapene triunguis | reverse complement strand
GGGGGGGCAGGGATGTGGGCTGGGGGCTGCTCTTGTGCCCCCCCACTCCAGGCAGGTGGAGAGTCTGCGGCTCCCCACAGCTACCTGGGCTCCCCGGTCCGGACTTCAGCTTTCAGCCTGGCCGGGGAGCAGGGACTTAGGGGGAAGAGGAGGGGCAGGGAGCCAGGCCCATGGTGAAAAGTGGACAGGTCAGGCCCATCCACATTCAAAAGTGGGAGGACCCTGGCCCCTTGCCCCCCCCACCCCCGTTCCAGCATCCCTGCCCCATTGTGCTAGGCACTGTACAAACCAAGTAGTAAACAGTCCTGCCCTGAAGCGGTTACAATCTAAATAGACCAGAGAGGCACCGGGTGGGAGAAGGGGGTAGAACATACAAGCAGAGTGAACAACGCCATGGCAAAAGCGTTGGGCCAAATTTAACCTCTCGTTGTAAAGCGATTGGCCCAAGGGAGAGTTAGCTTTGGAGGCAGGGCTCGGACTCCTACGTACCTGCAGCCCAGGGCTGGTCTCAGGCTATGTCTACACTACAGAATTAGGTCGGATTTATAGAAGCCGGTTTTATAGAAACCGGTTGTATGCAGCCGATTGTGTGTGTCCCCACCTAAAATGCTCTAAGTGCATGAAGTCGGCGGACCGCGTCCACAGTACCGAGGCTAGCGTCGACTTCCGGCGCATTGCACTATGGTACCTATCCCACAGTTCCCGGAGCCTCCGGCGCCCATTGGAATTATGGGTTGAGATCGCAATGCCCGGATGATGCAAAGCAGTGCCGCGAGGGGTTCTGGGTACATTGCGTCAGGCCCCTCCCCCGCCGTCACAGCAACGGCAGACAATAGATTCGCGCCTTTTTACCTGGGTTACCTGTGCAGACAACATACCACGCCAAGCATTGAGCCCGCTCAGCTCAGCTCACCGTCACCATATGTCTTCCGGGTGCCGGCAAACGTGGGACTGCATTGCTAAACAGCAGCAGCAGCTTACTGCCTTTTGGCGGTAGACGGTGCAGCATGACTGGTAGCCTTCATTGGCGATCTGGGTGCTGGCAGCTGTGGGGCTGGCAGCCGTAGGGCTGCATTGCACCAGCCCCTTGCCTTTTGGTAGAAGATGGTATATTACAACTGGTAACCGTCGTCATCGTACTGCAGTGGCTGTCGATCATGGGCACCCGGGCAGACAATGATGGTTATCAGTCGTAGTATGCTATTTTCTGCCAAGTGCCCAATATTGTCTGCTAAGCACCCAGAAGAGGCCGAGGGCTATCTGGGTGCTGGCAGACATGGGGCTGGCAGCCGTGGGGCTGCATTGCACCAGCCCCCTTGCCTTGATGATGATGGTTATCAGATGTATTATTCGCAGGATGGGGCAACATTGCTATACAGCAGCAACCCCTTGCCTTTTGGGCAGAAGATAGTATATTACGACTGGTATCCATCGTTGTCATACTGCAGTGGGCATCAGATCGTGCAATAGACCTGAAGGCTTACTGCCAAGCGCCCAGTATTTGCTGCCAAGCACCCAGAAAATGCCAAGGGCTATCAGTCATGCTGCGCCGTCGTCTTAAGATGTAAAAAATAGATTTATTCTCCATTCATTTGCTTCCCCCCTCCCTCCTGCTAAACCCAGGCTTTTGAGTTCAATCTTTGGGGGGGGGGCATTCTGTGTGACAGTTGTTTGTGTTTCTCCCTGATGCAAAGCCACCTTTCTTGATTTTAATTCCCTGTACCTGTACGCGGTGTCACTCGCCCCTCCCTCCCTCTCTCCCTCCCTCCCTTCTTCCCCTGGTCCGTCAGATACTACTTTCGCGCCTTTTTTCAGACCAGACGCCATAGCCAGCACTGGGATCATGGAGCCCGCTCAGATCACCGCGGCAATTATGAGCACTATGAACACCACGCGCATTGTCCTGGAAAACATGCAGAGCCTCCTGGACATGCCAAAGCCAAACCAGGACCAGCTGAGGAGGAGGCGATTGCAGCGCGGCGACGATAGTGATGAGGAAATTGACATGGACCTCTCACAAGGCACAGGCCCCAGCAATGTGGAAATCTTGGTGTTACTGGGGCAGGTTCATGCCGTGGACCGCCGATTCTGGGCCCGGGAAACAAGCACAGAGTGGTGGGACCGCATCGTGTTGCAGGTCTGGGACGATGCCCAGTGGCTGCGAAACTTTCGCATGCGTAAGGGCACTTTCATGGAACTTTGTGACTTGCTTTCCCCTGCCCTGAAGCGCCAGAATACCAGGATGAGAGCAGCCCTCACAGTTGAGAAGCGAGTGGCGATAGCCCTGTGGAAGCTTGCAACGCCAGACAGCTACCGGTCAGTCGGGAATCAATTTGGAGTGGGCAAATCTACTGTGGGGGCTGCTGTGATCCAAGTTGCCAGGGCAATGAGAGACCTGGTGATATCAAGGGTAGTGACTCTGGGAAACGTGCAGGCCATAGTGGATGGCTTTGCTGCAATGGGATTCCCAAACTGTGGTGGGGCGATAGACGGAACCCATATCCCTATCTTGGCACCGGCGCACCAAGCCACCGACTACATAAACCGCAAGGGGTACTTTTCAATGCTGCTGCAAGCCCTGGTGGATCACAAGGGACGTTTCACCGACATCAACGTGGGCTGGCCGGGAAGGGTACATGATGCTCGCGTCTTCAGGCAGTCTCTTCTGTTTCGAAAGCTGGAGGAAGGGACTTTCTTCCCAGACCAGAAAATAACCGTTGGGGATGTTGAAATGCCTATCGTGATCCTTGGGGACCCAGCCTACCCCTTAATGCCATGGCTCATGAAGCC
>NW_020700445.1:0-1900 GCF_002925995.2 Terrapene triunguis | reverse complement strand
CTTGCTGTGCGCTCCACAATATATGTGAAAGTAAGGGGGAGACATTTATGGCGGGGTGGGAGGTTGAGGCAAATCGCCTGGCCGCTGATTACGCGCAGCCAGACACCAGGGCGGTTAGAGGAGCACAGCAGGGCGCGGTGCGCATCAGAGAAGCGTTGAAAACCAGTTTTGTGACTGGCCAGGCTATGGAGTGAAACTTCTGTTTGTTGCTCCTTGATGAACCCTCTGCCCCTCCCCCACCACCCTGTTAACTCTACTTCCCTGCAAACCAACCACCCCACCCTCCCCCACTACCCTCCCCCCTTCGAGCACCACTTGCAGAGGCAATAAAGTCATTGTTACTTCACATTCATGCATTCTTTATTAATTCAGCACACAACTAGGGGGATAATTGGAAAGGTAGCCCGGGATGGGTGGGGGAGGAGGGAAGGAAAAGGACACACTCCAATTTAAAACTTTAAAACTTATTGCTATGGAAATCATCTAGGGTGGAGTGAGTGGGTGGCCGAAGGCCCCCCCACCGTGTTCTTGGGCGTCTGGGTGAGGAGGCAATGGGACTTGGGGAGGAGGGCTGCTGGTTACAGAGGGGCTGTAGCGGCGTTCTCTGCTCCTGCTGCCTTTCCTGCAGCTCAACCATACGCAGGAGCATATCACTTTGATGCTCCAGCAGCCGGAGCATCGACTCTTGCTTTCTGATTACAAGTTGACGCCACCTCTCCTCTTCAGCCCGCGTTTCAGCACGCAACTTCTCCTCTTCAGCACGCCACCTCTCCTCTCGCTCATATTGGGCTTTTTTAAAATCAGTCATTGACTGCCTCCACGCATTCAGCTGTGCTCTGTCAGCGTGGGAGGCGGTCTGAAGTTCAGTAAACATTTCGTCACGCGTCCTTCGCTTCCTTCTTCGAATATTCACTAGCCTCTGCGAAGGAGTAAGATTTGCAGCTGGTGGAGAAGGGAGAGGTTGTTAAAAAAGATACATTTTAGAGAACAATGGGTAGACTCTTTCACGTTAGATTTTGCTGTTCACAACATCACACAGCACATGTGCTTTCGTTACAAGGTCGCATTTTTCCTCTTATATTGAGAGTCTCCTGGTTTGGTGTGAGAGATCACTCACGCAGTGCCAGGACACAGATTTCAGCTTGCAGGCAGCCATGGTAAGACATATAGTCTTTGGGCTTTTTTAACCTTCTTAACATGTGGGGATGGTTTCAAACAGTTCTGCCCTCATTTCCCATACCAAGCACCCGTGCCATTTAAAATGGGTTTGCAATGTAAAAGGAGGGGCTGCGATTTCAGGTTTAACATGCAGCACAAACCCAACTAACTCCCCTCCCCCTCACACCCAATTCTCTGGGATGGTCACTTCACCCCTCCCCCCCACCGCGTGGTTAACAGCGGGGAATATTTCTGTTCAGCAGACCAGGAAGGGGCACCTCTGAATGTCCCCTTAATAAAATTGCCCCATTTTAACCAGGTGACCGTGAATGATATCACTCTCCTGAGGATAACAAAGAGTGATAAGGAATGGATGTTGTCTGCATGCCAGCAAACACCGGGACCATACGCTGCCATGCTTTGTTATGCAATGATTCCAGACTACGTGCTACTGGCCTGGCGTGGTAAAGTGTCCTACCATGGCGGACGGGATAAGGCAGCCCTCCCCAGAAACCTTTTGCAAAGGCTTTGGGATTACATGAAGGAGAGCTTTCTAGAGATGTCCCTGGAGGATTTCCGCTCCATCCCCATACACGTTAACAGACTTTTCCAGTAGCTGTACTGGCCGCGATTGCCAGGGCAAATTAATCATTAATCATTAAACACGCTTGTTTTTAAACCATGTGTAATATTTACAAAGGTACACTCACCAGAGGTCCCCTGTGTGCCCTCAGGGTCTTGG
>NW_020700444.1:0-1455 GCF_002925995.2 Terrapene triunguis | reverse complement strand
TGCACCGGGCAAACATGGAACGGGAGGAGAGGTGGCGACAGGAGGACCAGCAGGCGACTCAAACGCTGCTTGGACTAATGAGGGAGCAAACGGACACGCTCCGCCGCCTTGTGGATGTTCTGCAGGACCGGAGGCAGGAGGAGAGAGCCCCGCTGCAGTCTCTCTCTAACCGCCCTGCCCCGCCACCAAGTCCCATACCCACCTCACCCAAAGTCCAAACACGGAGGGGCGGCAGGGGCCGTGAAAACTTTCAGTCCACCCCAGCGGACTGCTATAGCACTAGAAGGCTCTCATTCCCCAAAATCTGAAAAGTCCTTTCCTACCCACCTCACACAAGACCCCGTCCAAGTTTCACCCCCCCGTTCCATGTGTGGTTGTTAATAAAAAATACGTTTCTGTTCATTACTGTTTCCATCCTCTTCTTTTGGAGGAGAGTCTGTCTGAAGGGGGGGGAAGGGGCTTGGTAATTAGACAGGACAGTCACCTTTAGCAGGGGGCAGGCCCAGCAGCAGGGCACATACACAGTGCAGTGACTAGTTACCCTGGTCAGTCTGGGAGGTGGCTTTCATGTTCTGTGGGGGGGGGCGGGGTTGCTCTGTGACTTTGTGGCGGGGGAGGGCAGTTTAGAAGCATCATTAGCATCACAACACTAAACCCAGGTTTAAAACATTCCCGCGAAAACAGTAATGAAGACAACGGTGTTCATTAGCAAAACAGAACATATTTTATTTTTTGGGAAGGGGGCGAAGGGGGTAACTGGGTAAAGAAACGGGGGCAAGTTCAGCCTCTGTGTCCACAAACTTAAAAGTCACTGGGTACCCTGCTCAGTCTTGAAACTGGCTTTCAAAGCCTCCCGGATGCACAGCGCGTCCCGCTGGGATCTTCTAATCGCCCGGCTGTCTGGCTGGGCGTAATCAGCAGCCAGGCTATTTGCCTCAACCTCCCACCCCGCCATAAAGGTCTCCCCCTTGCTCTCACAGAGATTGTGGAGCACGCAGTAAGCTGCTATAACGATGGGGATATTGGTTTCGCTGAGATCACAGCGAGTCAGTAAGCTTCTCCATCTCCCCTTGAGACGGCCAAAAGCACACTCCACCACCATTCTGCACTTGCTCAGCCGGTAGTTGAAGAGTTCTTTTTCAGTGTCCAGGGCGCCAGTATAGGGCTTCATGAGCCAGGGCATTAGCGGGTAGGCTGGGTCCCCGAGGATCACTGTAGGCATCTCCACATCCCCAACAGTTATCTTGTGGTCCGGGAAGTAAATACCTTCCTGCAGCCGTCTAAACAGACCAGAGTTGCTGAAAACCCGAGCGTCATGAACCTTGCCCGGCCATCCGACGTTGATGTTGGTAAAACGTCCCCTGTGGTCCACCAGTGCTTCCAGCACCATTGAAAGGTACCCCTTTCTGTTGATGTACTGGCTGGCCTGGTGGCCCGGTCCCAGGATAGGGATGT
>NW_020700443.1:0-1615 GCF_002925995.2 Terrapene triunguis | reverse complement strand
GGAGGAGAGGTGGCGACAGGAGGACAGGCAGGCTACTCAAACGCTGCTTGGACTAATGAGGGAGCAAACGGACACGCTCCGCCGCCTTGTGGATGTTCTGCAGGACCGGAGGCAGGAGGAGAGAGCCCCGCTGCAGTCTCTCTGTAACTGCCCTGCCCCGCCACCAAGTCCCATACCCCCCTCACCCAAAGTCCAAACACGGAGGGGTGGAAGGGGCCGGGAAAAATTTCACTCCACCCCTGCGGACTGCTCTACCACTAGAAGGCTCTCATTCCCCAAAATTTGAAAAGTCCTTTCCTACCCGCCTCACACAAGACCCCGTCCAAGTTTCACGCCCCCGTTCCATGTGCGGTTGTCAATAAAGAATACGTTTCTGTTCATTTCTGTTTCCATCCTCTTCTTTTGGAGGGGAGTCTGTCTGAAGGGGGGGGGAAGGGGCTTGGTCATTGGACAGGACAGTCACCTTTAGCAGGGGGCAGGTGCAGCAGCAGGGCACATATACAGTGCAGTGACTGGTTATCCTGGTCAGTCTGTGAGGTGGTTTTCATGTTTTGTGTGGTGGGGGGGGTGGTGTTGCTCTGTGACTTGGTGGCGGGGGAGGGCAGTTACAGATCTTATGCAGCGGTCCTTACCCTGGATCACAGAGCCGCGCAGCAGGGGATCTGTAACCCTCCTCCCCCTGCAAGACAGTCACATAGCCGACACATACACGCAGTCCCGGCCAGGAGGGCTGGCAGGCTCCGTTGAAACAACCAGTCCACCACCGCGGAGCCTGTCATTCCTGGAGTTTAGAAGCATCATTTGCATCACAACACTAAACCCGCCCCCCGCCACAGTCTGCGTCCCAGGTTTAAAACATTCCCGCGAAAACAGTAATAAAGACAACGGTGTCCATTAACAAAACAGAACAGATTTTATTTTTTGGGAAGGGGGTGAAGGGGGTATGTAATTGGAGAGGATAGTCGACGGCAACTGGGTAAAGAAACGGGGGCAAGTTCTGCTTCTGTGTCCACAAACTTAAAAGTCACTGGGTACCCTGCTCAGCCTTGAAACTGGCTTTCAAAGCCTCCCGGATGCACAGCGCGTCCCGCTGGGATCTTCTAATCGCCCGGCTGTCTGGCTGGGCGTAATCAGCAGCCAGGCTATTTGCCTCAACCTCCCACCCCGCCATAAAGGTCTCCCCCTTGCTCTCACACAGATTGTGGAGCACACAGCAAGCTGCAATAACGATGGGGATATTGGTTTCGCTGAGATCACAGCGAGTGAGTAAGCTTCTCCATCTCCCCTTGAGACAGCCAAAAGCACACTCCACCACCATTCTGCACTTGCTCAGCCGGTAGTTGAACAGTTCTTTTTCTGTGTCCAGGGCGCCAGTATAGGGCTTCATGAGCCAGGGCATTAGCGGGTAGGCTGGGTCCCCGAGGATGACTGTAGGCATCTCCACATCCCCAAGAGTTATTTTGTGGTCTGGGAAGTAAATACCTTCCTGCAGCCGTCTAAACAGACCAGAGTTCCTGAACACGCGAGCGTCATGAACCTTGCCCGGCCATCCGACGTAGATGTTTGTAAACCGTCCCCGATGGTCCACCAGTGCTTGCAGCACCATTGAAAAGTA
>NW_020700442.1:0-5388 GCF_002925995.2 Terrapene triunguis | reverse complement strand
CAGCAGGTAGTGAGTCGGTGTGGCTCCCCGCCGCCCCGGAGCGGGTCGAGCCCCGGCCAACTCCTGTACATGTGGTATCAGAAGTGGGGACGTTCGATCCCTGGCCCCGTGAGAAGGGTCTGAGGGGAAGAGTCTCCTCAAGAGACGCCATGGAGATGGAGCGACTGTTTCAACTGCTGGCCGAGAGTCAAGAGTGGCAGCAGGCCGCCCACGTGCAGCAGCAGCAGCAGCAGCAGGCCGCTGCCCAGCTTGAGTATCAACAACAGCAGGCCGCTGCCCAACTGCAACAGCAGCAGCAACTCATTCAGCAGCTGGGAGACCAGCTGCAGCAAGTTGTAACTACAATGCCGCACCCCGTAGACCTGCAGCCAGGGGATGGGGCTGGATCGCCCCGCACTGCCGTCCCGGAGCGGCTAACTAAGATGGGCCCCGATGATGATCCTGAGGCGTTCTTGGTAACATTTGAATGGGTGGCACTGGTCGCGGGGTGGCCCCAGGTCCAATGGGCCACCTTCTGGCCCCCTACCTAACCAGGACTACCCAGATGGCTTACCGGGGGCTGGCTACGGAAGATGCCAGGGATTACATCCGGGTGAAGGCCGCAGTCTTGGACACCTTAGACGTCAGCTCAGAGACGTTTTGGCAGCGGTTCCGGAGCCAAACGTACCCTGCGGGCACCCGACCCAGGCTGGTGGCCCAAGCCCTAAAGGAGGCATGTAGGCGGTGGCTACAGCCTGAACTGAGGACCGCAGAGGAGGTGATGGAGCAAGTTATCCTCGAGCAGTTTGTCCACATCCTCCCAACGCGAGGACGGGCCTGGGTGCTCCGCCATCAGCCGGCGACATTAGCTGCGGCCGTCGCGCTAATGGAAGACTTCCTCGCGGCCGAATCCCCCGTGGCACCCGCCCTCCGACCTCAGAACCCCAGACCGGAACGCCCGCACACCGAACGGCGAGGGGACGCCCCGACCGGGCCGCAGAACCCAGGCCGCGGGCAAGAGACCCGCCCGGGACCTCGGCTCAGACGCCCAGAACCTCCCCCTCGACCTGAACCGGTCACCCCCAGGCCAAGTGGCGTGAGAATTCCCCGGAGTCCCTCTAGGAGTCCGATGGGAGCCCCCTCCCGTGCAGGTCGTACTGACCTTGGGCCCTGCTTCCGTTGTGGAAATCGGGTCACCTGCAACGGGACTGCACCGACATGGATTGTAGCTTCGGTCAGGTCTGTGCAGGGGATGCCAGAGCCCGACTATCACAGGCTCCCAAGATAACAATCCCGGTCATTGTCGGTGACCACTCCACCCAGGCCCTGATCGACTCAGGCTGCGGCCAGACACTGGTTCGCCAGGCGTTGGGACCCCAGGCGGACCCCCATTTGGGGACAATTCACCTGCAGTGTATCCATGGGGATGTCCGGCCGTACCCTAGTGCCTGGGTCAGGTTAACCGTGGCTGGCGTCACCCGCTGAATAGTTGTTGGCTTAGTCCCTCGACTGGCGTACCCAGTGATCCTGGGGCGGGATTGGCCCGCCTTTGAGGAAATCCTCCGGTCAACCCTGGCCTTGGAGGGAGAGTCCCAGGGGGCCCTACCGGGCGAGGAGCCCGGGACCCCCGAACCCGAATCAGGAACCGAAGAAGCCGACAACTCCCGGTCTGAGCCCGAGGTGGAGTCCCGCCTCCAGATCGATTTCTGTCGTGACCAGAGAGCGGACCCAACCCTCAGCGAGGCCTATGAACAACTAGCGGCAGTCGATGGGACCATCATCGACCCCCAACGGGCGACCCAGTGGCCCCACTTCAAACTACGCCGGGACCGTCTTTATCGGGTGGATCGTGACCCCTGCACGAAGGAGCCCCAAATGCAGCTGCTGGTACCGCGATGTCACCAGCGCGCCGTGATGAAACTGGCACATGACATCCCGGCTGCTGGACATCTGGGCCAGGAGAAGACCCTTGCCAGGATCCTAACGCGGTTCTTCTGGCCCGGTGTTCACCAGGAGGTGAAGAACTATTGTAGCTCCTGTCCGGAGTGCCAGGTAGCAGCTCCGCAACGGGTACCCAGGGCACCCCTGGTTCCCATGCCTGTAATGGAAACCCCCTTTGAACGGGTGGCCATGGACCTGGTGGGCCACCTCCCAAGAAGTGCGTCGGGGTTCCAATATGTCCTGGTCATCGTGGACTACGCCACCCGTTTCCCCGAGGCTATTCCGTTACGGAGCACCACAGCCTGGACCATCGCCGGAGAATTGGTGAAGGTCTTCGCTCGGGTGGGTTTGCCCCGTGAAATCCTCACAGATCAAGGAACGAATTTCACCTCCCGCTTGTTGCAGCAGGTCTGCAAGCTCCTGGGGGGTCAAACAATTACGGACCTCCGTCTACCACCCGCAGACAGATGGGCTAGTAGAATGATTTAACCGGACCCTCAAAGAAATGTTGCGGAAGTTTCCCCCAGAGGAACTGCGCCGGTGGGACCAGTTGCTCCCTCCCCTGCTGTTAGCCATCCGCGAGGTAACCCAGTCTTCCACCAAGTTCTCCCCGTTTGAACTGTTGTACGGGCGCCATCCACGAGGGCTGTTGGACTTAATGCAAGAAACCTGGGAGCAGTCCCCATCTCCAAGCCAGGGCCTCCTGCAATATGTCCTGCAGTTGCGGGAGCACTTTGCTCAGGCTGGGGCCCTGGCCCGTGAAAACCTAAAGGCCGCCCAGGCCAGGCAGGAACGGACTTATAACCGGGGGGCGCAGCTACGTGACTTTGAACCCAGTGATCGGGTCCTGCTCCTCCTGCCCTCGAGCGAGTCCAAGCTACTGGCCCATTGGCAGGGGCCCTACGAGGTAGCTCAGAAGGTGGGGCCCGTCACCTACGAGATCCGCCAGCCCAACCGGCACAAACAGACGCAGCGCTACCATGTAAACTTGTTAAAGCCATGGCGGGAGCGGGAGGGCCTGCTGATTAATCCTTACCCGCCAGAACCGGAGCTCGGCCCCCACGCATGCCGGACCGAGGAACCCGCTGCTCCCCTGCTCAGCGACACTTACAGAGGAGCAGCGCAAGCAGGACAAGTGTCTCCTACAGGCGTTCCCCAGAACCTTCACGGCCCTACCCGGATACACGACCCTGGTCTATCACTCGGTCCAGACGGAACCAGGGAAGGTAATCTGAGAAACGACCAGGCCACTGCCGTACCGGATGCGCCAGGAAGTGGAGGAAGAAGTACAGGCCATGCTGGCCTTGGGGGTCATCGAGCCATCGCAGAGCGAGTGGCGTAGCCCGGTGGTCCTGGTACCCAAGCCTGATGGCACTCGATGCTTTTGTATAGACTTCCGACGGGTGAATGCCGTCTCAAGCTTCGACGCCTATCCAATGCCCCGGGTGGACGAGTTGCTGGGCTGGCTAGGCGAGGCCCAGTTCATCACCACCCTTGACCTCAGTAAGGGGTATTGGCAGATCCCGCTTGACGACCCATCTAAGGAAAAGACCACATTCGCTACGCCTACCGGACTGTACCAGTTCACCCGGATGCCCTTTGGCCTCCATGGGGCCCCGGCGACATTCCAGCGGCTAATGGACCGCCTCCTCCGGCCCCACCAAGACTATGCGGCAGCCTACCTGGATGACGTCGTGATCTATAGCCTGCACTGGGAAGAACATCTGGAGCGGGTGGCGGCGGTCCTGAGAACCCTGCGACAGGCGGGGCTGACAGCCAACCCGAAGAAGTGTCGGATCGGATGGCAGGAGACCACATACTTGGGGTACACTATAGGGGGAGGACGAGTGAAGCCCCTCGTCGGGAAAGTACAAGCCCTGGCAACTTGCCCGACCCCCACCACGAAACGCCAAGTCCGACAGTTCCTGGGACTCGTCGGGTACTATCGATGATTCATCCCCCAGTTTGCATCCATAGCAGCTCCCTTAACCGGGCTGTTGACAAAGAACAGCCCCCAGCAGGTGCGGTGGTCCCCGGACTGTGAAAACGCCTTTTGGACACTTCAAACGTGTCTTTGCCAGGAGCCGGTCCTATACAGCCCAGACTTCCACCGAGGGTTCATCCTGCAGACAGATGCCTCAGAAGTAGGGCTGGGGGCCATCCTATCCCAAGAGATTGATGGAGCAGACCACCCGGTTCTATACCTGAGCCGAAAATTGTTCCCCCATGAAAGGAACTACGCCGTGGTCGAAAAAGAGGCACTCGCCATTAAATGGGCCTGTGACGCCCTACGATATTACCTCCTGGGCGCACCGTTCATGCTAGTCACGGACCATGCCCCCATCCGATGGCTGATGAGGATGAAGAACAACAATGACCGATTGTTGCGGTGGTATTTGGCCTTACAACCCTACGCTTTTACCATCCAGCATAGGGCCGGTAAGGAGCATGCCAATGCAGACTTCCTGTCCCGCCTAGGGGGGATGGACGGGTCTGGCCCCGAAGACCGGGAGCCAGACTTGAGGGGGGTGTGTGTAGTGAGTCGGTGTGGCTCCCCGCCACCCCGGAAGGGGAAGAGCCCATCCGGAGGCCGGAGTGGGCGAGCTAGGGAGTTCTGAGCCCACCCCTCAGAGGGTCAGGCGGCGACCCAGAAGTATAAAACCGGGCCCTCAGAACTCAGTCTGGCCCCAGCAGCCGGAGAGACCAGACGTCTCCAGCCTAGCTCGGGGCTGGGAAACCTCCGCGGCCCGGAGTGACCGCCAGGAGCCGCCGGGCCTGCCCTGCGCCCGCTACCCTGAGGAGCCGCCGGGTCTGCCCTGCGCCCGCTACTCAGAGGAACCGCCGAGCCTGCCTGGCCCCTACTACCCAGAGGAGCCGCCGGGCCTGCCCCGCGCCTCCTATCCGGAGGAGCTCCCGGACTTGCCAAACGATCCCTGGCCAGACGAACCCATGGTCCAGGATCCCCCCGAGGCCGATGCCAGCACCCAGGTAGGCCCAGAGGGGGAGTCTGGAAGTAGCCCGAGGGCAGTCGACCCCAGTCTGGCTGCAGCACTGCCAGAGCCGATGTCAGTGTGTTGCGGCCAGGATCCCCACTGACGAAGCAGCGGGTCTTCTGCTGCTGCTAGGGCCCCGGGCTGGGACACAGTGGAGTGGGAGGGCCTGCGTCCCCCCTGCCACCCAACCTGTGGGTGGCAGTCTCCCCCTCTCCCAGGCCTGTTGAGGCTCAGGCCTATTACTGTGGCTCAGCCCTGCCTGAGGGTCTGAGCTCTGCCTCCACGTTTGTTGCCCCGCCCTGACCTAGGGCCTGGGCTAAATACTTTGTTAACTGTTGCTCAACCCTGATTAAGGGTCTGAGCCCTGACCTAATGCTGGTGCCCGCCCTGAGCCAGGGTCGGGCTTCCCGTATCTTTCAGGACTGCAAGGGCTGCCGGGCGAGACCCTGCAGCCAGACAAGGCACTCAAGCCCCA
>NW_020700441.1:0-1033 GCF_002925995.2 Terrapene triunguis | reverse complement strand
TGAACTGAGGCCCCCAACAAGTAGAGTAGTAAAAGTCAAGGGTTGAGGTCATCCCTGAATGGGACCCAAAGAGCCCATTTGAAAACATGAAATACTTGTAGGCATCTGTTTTCAAATGTCTGTAAACTGAGGTTGCAGAACTGCTTCCCAGCCATAAATTAATTCAAAGGAACAAATCCTCTGCCCCTTTCATCCATCCTGTGGTGAGTACCTACAACTCCAAAACGCAGGTGGACTGGTGCTGTGTGGGCGTATGTTGAGAAGAATCCATGCAGGGGTCTCTACACCCAAGGATCTCAAAGCACTTTATAAATTATAATTATCATAGCAATGTAGGACTGGAAGGGACCTCCATAGGTCATCTAGTCCAGTTCCCTGCACTGAGGCAGGGCTAAGGATTATTTAGACCATCCCTGACAGGTGTTTCTCTAACCTGTTCTTTAAAACCTTTAATGATGGAGATTACACTATCTCCCTAGGTAAATGTTCCAGTGTTTAACTACAGTGACAGTTAGGTAATTGCTGCAATTTAAGCCTATTACTACTTGTCCTGTCCTCAGTGGATAAGGAGAACAATTTATCGCCCTCCTCTTCATAACAAATTTTTACATACTTAAACTTATCATGTGCTCCCCCCCAGCAGTGTTCCCTCTAATTTTTCCCACCCATGTGTGGAATGAATTTTGTTATGTGCACCAATATGGAGGTGAGGTGTGGCAGGGGTGGGACTGAGCGGTTCGGCGTGTGGGAGGGGGTTCAGGGCTGGGGCAGAGGGTTGCGGTGCAGGGGGGTGAGGGCTCCTGCTGGGGGTGCGGGCTCTGGGATAGGGCCGGGGATGAGGGGCTCAGGGCTGGGGCACGGGCTTGCAGTGTGTATGGGGGGTGAGGGCTCTGGCTGTGGGTGCAGGCTCTGGGGTGGGGCCGGGGAAGATTTCGGGAGGTTTGGGGTGCAGGCTGCCATGGGGTTGTGACGGGGAGAGAGAACTTCCCCCCCAGCCCTCTCTCCCTGCAGCAGCACCTGGGCTGGGGGGGGG
>NW_020700440.1:0-3612 GCF_002925995.2 Terrapene triunguis | reverse complement strand
TGAACTGAGGCCCCCAACAAGTAGAGTAGTAAAAGTCAAGGGTTGAGATCATCCCTGAATGGGATCCAAAGAGCCCATTTGAAAACATGAAATGCTTGTAGGCATCTGTTTTCAAATGTCTGTAAACTGAGGTTGCAGAACTGCTTCCCAGCCATAAATTAATTCAAAGGAACAAATCCTCTGCCCCTTTCATCCATCCTGTGGTGAGTACCTACAACTCCAAAACGCAGGTGGACTGGTGCTGTGTGGGCGTATGTTGAGAAGAATCCATGCAGGGGTCTCTACACCCAAGGATCTCAAAGCACTTTATAAATTACACTGGTCTACAATTTTTGAGAAGTCGTCTGCTTCAGAGATAAAATGTGCTATTTATTATGTATTTTGATGTGCTGAATTCAAATATGACAATTAAAACAACTGATTGGCTACTGTTTCTAAGATATTTAAGTTTTTACATTTTATGTCTATGTATATTGTGTAGATAGTAGAGTTTTAATCATAAATTGTAAACCTAGGTCTTTTCATGTGTTTATGGTTGCTTTACATGATAATATTTCACCTGTCCTGTTTATGTAACACTTTAAAAATCAGCAAAAGGGTTATATAAATAAAATTTATTATGAAACAAAAGGCAAAAAACTATTATGTACATAGTTTAGTCCTATTCAGTGTCTACTCGGCGCTTCTTGGCTTGTCTCTTGTATTCATTAAATGGAGCATCTCTTGTCACTGTCCAGCAATAGTCTGCAAGCATTGATGGGCTCCATTTGCCCTGATAGCGTTTCTCCATTGTTGCAATGTCCTGGTGAAATCGCTCGCCATGCTCGTCGCTCACTGCTCCGCAGTTCGGTGGAAAAAAATCTAGATGAGAGTGCAAAAAATGTATCTTTAGTGACATGTTGCAACCAAGGCTTTTGTATGCCTTGAGGAGGTTTTCCACCAACAACCTGTAGTTGTCTGCCTTGTTGTTTCCGAGAAAATTTATTGCCACTAACTGGAAGGCTTTCCATGCCGTCTTTTCCTTGCCACGCAGTGCATGGTCAAATGCATCATCTCGAAGAAGTTCACGAATCTGAGGACCAACAAAGACACCTTCCTTTATCTTAGCTTCACTTAACCTTGGAAATTTTCCACGGAGGTACTTGAAAGCTGCTTGTGTTTTGTCAATGGCCTTGACAAAGTTCTTCATCAGACCCAGCTTGATGTGTAAGGGTGGTAACAAAATCTTCCTTGATTCAACAAGTGGTGGATGCTGAACATTTTTCCTCCCAGGCTCCAATGACTGTCGGAATGGCCAATCTTTCTTGATGTAGTGGGAATCTCTTGCACGACTATCCCATTCGCAGAGAAAACAGCAGTACTTTGTGTATCCAGTCTGCAGACCAAGCAAGAGAGCAACAACCTTCAAATCGCCACAAAGCTGCCACTGATGTTGGTCATAGTTTATGCACCTCAAAAGTTGTTTCATGTTGTCATAGGTTTCCTTCATATGGACTGCATGACCAACTGGAATTGATGGCAAAACATTGCCATTATGCAGTAAAACATCTTTAAGACTTGTCTTCGATGAATCAATGAACAGTCTCCACTCATCTGGATCGTGAACGATGTTGAGGGCTGCCATCACACCATTGATGTTGTTGCAGGCTACAAGATCACCTTCCTTGAAGAAGAATGGGACAAGATCCTTTTGACGGTCACGGAACATGGAAACCCTAACATCACCTGCCAGGAGATTCCACTGCTGTAGTCTGGAGCCCAACAGCTCTGCCTTACTCTTGGGTAGTTCCAAATCCCTGACAAGGTCATTCAGTTCACCTTGTGTTATGAGGTGTGGTTCAGAGGAGGAGGATGGGAGAAAATGTGGGTCCTGTGACATTGATGGTTCAGGACCAGAAGTTTCATCCTCTTCCTCTTCCTCGTCTGACTCAAGTGAGAATGATTCTGGTGCATCAGGAACCGGCAGTCCTTCTCCGTGGGGTACTGGGCGTATAGCTGATGGAATGTTTGGATAATGCACAGTCCACTTTTTCTTCTTTGACACACCTTTCCAAACTGGAGGCACCATGCAGAAGTAACAATTGCTGGTATGATCTGTTGGCTCTCTCCAAATCATTGGCACTGCAAAAGGCATAGATTTCCTTTTCCTGTTCAACCACTGGCGAAGATTTGTTGCACAAGTGTTGCAGCATATGTGTGGGGCCCACCTCTTGTCCTGATCTCCAATTTTGCAGCCAAAATAAAGGTGATAGGCTTTCTTAACCATAGTGGTTATACTGCGCTTTTGTGATGCAAAAGTCACTTCACCACAAACATAGCAGAAGTTATCTGCACTGTTCACACAAGTACGAGGCATCTCTGCTCACTTTGGCTAAACAGAAATGTGTCCCTTTGCAAAATCAAACACTGACAAATAAGAGAGCACGACACTGTATGATTTCTAGAGCTGATATAGGGCAATTTGTTCAGCAGAGTGATGTAAGCTTCGTTATGATTGCATCATCCATGACTTCTAGGAATAACATGATGCAATTCATATCATGTATGACGCAATACCAGCTTCAGATTGCATCATTCATTGTTTTGCCTAAAAAGCAAGTACTGTCCAAACCCAGTCATAGATTTATTCATAGATCCAGTCAAAGATGTATTTTAGTCATTTCTGGTTTAAATTGAGATCCCTTCCCTTTATAACTCACTTATCCTCCGCCATTCCCAAGTCAAGGGTCGTATATACTGACCCAATAGCATATCTTGAAAACTAGAGCCAATCAACAATTTTAAGCATCATTTTCGTTCTCAGTGACCCAGAATTAGTAAAGTTTGACTACATTTATTTCAGAAGCATTTTGGCTGTAGAGCAGTGTTATCATAGCAATGTAGGACTGGAAGGGACCTCCATAGGTCATCTAGTCCAGTTCCCTGCACTGAGGCAGGGCTAAGGATTATTTAGACCATCCCTGACAGGTGTTTCTCTAACCTGTTCTTTAAAACCTTTAATGATGGAGATTACACTATCTCCCTAGGTAAATGTTCCAGTGTTTAACTACAGTGACAGTTAGGTAATTGCTGCAATTTAAGCCTATTACTACTTGTCCTGTCCTCAGTGGATAAGGAGAACAATTTATCGCTCTCCTCTTCATAACAAATTTTTACATACTTAAACTTGTCATGTGCTCCCCCCCAGCAGTGTTCCCTCTAATTTTTCCCACCCATGTGTGGAATGAATTTTGTTATGTGCACCAATATGGAGGTGAGGTGTGGCAGGGGTGGGACTGAGCGGTTCGGCGTGTGGGAGGGGGTTCAGGGCTGGGGCAGAGGGTTGCGGTGCAGGGGGGTGAGGGCTCCTGCTGGGGGTGTGGGCTCTGGGGTAGGGCCGGGGATGAGGGGCTCAGGGCTGGGGCAGGGGCTTGCAGTGTGTATGGGGGGTGAGGGCTCTGGTTGTGGGTGCAGGCTCTGGGGTGGGGCCGGGGAAGAGAGGTTTGGGGTGCAGGCTGCCATGGGGTTGTGACGGGGAGAGAGAACTTCCCCCCCAGCCCTCTCTCCCTGCAGCAGCACCTGGTCTGGGGGGGGAGGGACGCCTCTCCCACGGCCGCGGCAGGCCTGGGCCAG
>NW_020700439.1:0-2066 GCF_002925995.2 Terrapene triunguis | reverse complement strand
ACAGAGAGCATGAACAGGTGGGAGTTGTCTTACCAACTCTGAGAGGCCAATTAAGTAAGAGAGAAAAAAAAAAAAAAAACTTTTGAAGTGATAATCAAGATAGCCCAGTACAGACAGTTTGATAAGAAGCAAGTGTGAGAATACTTACAAGGGGAGATAGATTCAATGTTTGTAATGGCTCAGCCATTCCCAATCCCTATTTAGCCCTGAGTTGATTGTGTCTAGTTTGCATATCAATTCCAGCTCAGCAGTCTCTCGTTGGAGTCTGTTTTTGAAGTTTTTCTGTTTTAAGATAGCCACCCGCAGGTCTGTCAAAGAATGGCCAGACATTCTATTTGCTACCCAAGATCCATAAACCTGGAAATCCTGGACGCCCCATCATCTCAGGCATTGGCACCCTAACATCAGGCTTGTCTGGTTATGTGGACTCTCTCCTCAGACCCTACGCTACCAGCACTCCTAGCTATCTTCGAGATACTACTGACTTCCTGAGGAAACTACAATCCATCGGTGATCTTCCAGAAAACACCATCCTGGCCACTATGGACGTAGAAGCCCTCTACACCAATATTCCACACACAGATGGACTACAAGCTATCAGGAACAGTATCCCCGATAATGTCACAGCTAACCTGGTGGCTGAACTCTGTGACTTTGTCCTCACCCACAACTATTTCACATTTGGGGACAATATATACCTTCAAGTCAGCGGCACTGCTATGGGTACCCGCATGGCCCCACAGTATGCCAACATTTTTATGGCTGACTTAGAACAACGCTTCCTTAGCTCTCGTCCCCTAACGCCCCTACTCTACTTGCGCTACATTGATGACATCTTCATCATCTGGACCCATGGAAAAGAAGCCCTTGAGGAATTCCACCATGATTTCAATAATTTCCATCCCACCATCAACCTCAGCCTAGATCAATCCACACAAGCGGTCCATTTCCTGGACACTACTGTGCTAATAAGCGATGGTCACATAAATACCACCCTGTACCGGAAACCTACTGACCGCTACACTTACCTACATGCCTCCAGCTTCCATCCAGGACACACCACACGATCCATTGTCTACAGCCAAGCTCTAAGATATAACCGTATTTGCTCCAATCCCTCAGATAGAGACAAGCACCTACAAGATCTCTATCAAGCATTCTTAAAACTACAATACCCACCTGCTGAAGTGAAAAAACAGATTGACAGAGCCAGACGAGTACCCAGAAGTCACCTCCTACAAGACAGGGCCAACAAAGAAAATAACAGAACACCACTAGCTGTCACCTTCAGCCCCCAACTAAAACCTCTCCAGCGCATCATCAGAGATCTACAACCTATCCTGAAAGATGATCCTTTACTCTCACAGATCTTGGGAGACAGACCTGTCCTCGCTTACAGACAACCCCCCAACCTAAAGCAAATACTCACCAGCAACCACACATCACTGAACAAAAACACTGACCCAGGAACCTATCCTTGTAACAA
The DNA here is from genome assembly GCF_002925995.2 of Terrapene triunguis. Classification (NCBI taxonomy): domain Eukaryota; kingdom Metazoa; phylum Chordata; order Testudines; family Emydidae; genus Terrapene; species Terrapene triunguis. Next base: position 580 of record NW_020700439.1, on the reverse strand, counting down.
AGCCCGATGCCAACTCTGTCCACATATCTATTCAAGTGACATCATCATAGGGCCTAATCACATCAGCCATACCATCAGGGGCTCGTTCACCTGCACATCTACCAATGTGATATATGCCATCATGTGCCAGCAATGCCCCTCTGCCATGTACATTGGCCAAACCGGACAGTCTCTACGCAAAAGAATTAATGGACACAAATCTGACATCAGGAATCATAATACTCAAAAACCAGTGGGAGAACACTTTAACCTGTCTGGCCATTCTTTGACAGACCTGCGGGTGGCTATCTTAAAACAGAAAAACTTCAAAAACAGACTCCAACGAGAGACTGCTGAGCTGGAATTGATATGCAAACTAGACACAATCAACTCAGGGCTAAATAGGGATTGGGAATGGCTGAGCCATTACAAACATTGAATCTATCTCCCCTTGTAAGTATTCTCACACTTGCTTCTTATCAAACTGTCTGTACTGGGCTATCTTGATTATCACTTCAAAAGTTTTTTTTTTTTTTTTCTCTCTTACTTAATTGGCCTCTCAGAGTTGGTAAGACAACTCCCACCTGTTCATGCTCTCTGT
>NW_020700438.1:0-1072 GCF_002925995.2 Terrapene triunguis | reverse complement strand
GAGACCTTTTGCACGGAGCATATCCCAGTTGCATTATATTCACTTATTACCGTATTTTCTCTAAATTTATCCCAGTTACATTATATTGACTTATTATTATATTTTTATAAAACCATGTAGACTGCACAACGTCACACCCTCCTCCTGAACTTACTGCCAGAGACTTGGACACTGACCATGGCGGAGGCAGTATACCTAAAATTCGTTTTTGGGCTCCCCTATGGGGCAGACACTCCTGTGTCCCCCAAAAGGGAAAGAGACCCTGATCCAGCTGTAGGCTCACAGCTCCAAGCTATGAGAGACCTTTCGCTGGCCAGCAAAATCCCCTCCCTTTCACTCAGGTTGGGTTTGCTTCCAGCTAGAGTCCTTGGGGTTTGTTCCCACCGCAGCAGTCACCAGGACCCCAACTTCCAGCTCCAGGATACATGTCTCTGTGCACCTCTTCCACTCCATTACAGCCAGGTCATGCTTCTGGGTCTTACTTGCTTTGTCTCTTAAGTCCAGGCTGGTGGGCAGCCTTTTCTTTTTCCAGGTCAGCCTTTTCCCAAGCAAATTGTACATCAATTTCCATTTGTCTTCCCTTGAGACCATCACTTGATGAGCTGGGATACCACAGAGAACACCCTCCTGCCAGAACAGGCACCCCTCCACTCCTGTCTTGCTAGGTTAGACACTCCAGTCAGCTTCAGCACAGACAGAGGTTGGGCCACACCCATCTGCAGTTCACTGAAACTGAGATGCACTCAGTTCAGGGGCTTCTTAGTTAACAGAGACATTCCCAGTGCCCATTGTTCAGTCTTTCTGGGCAATTTGCAACTTGTGTAGTTTTAGCTTCTTTTGATCTTCATTCTTACTTATTTTGCTTCCTTTTCTGTCCCTACTTCCCTTTCCCGAAATAAGCAAACAGAAAATAACAAACCAGTAACCACTTTGTCTGTTCTCCAGCCACCACACTTAAAACTCACTTAAAATCACTACCAGTATCTCAAAGCAATCAGCTGTGCACAGATCCTGCCGACTACGCCACTGTGACGGGTTGGATCACAGAAACCCCCTTGGGAGCTGCCACCCG
>NW_020700437.1:0-1102 GCF_002925995.2 Terrapene triunguis | reverse complement strand
ACTGTGACGGGTTGGATCACAGAAACCCCCTTGGGAGCTGCCACCCGATGTGCCAAGACTACCCCTGCTTCTGTTTTCCCTGCCAGCTCAGGACTCCAGCACCCCGTCTTGCTGAATTAGACACTCCAGTCCACTTCAACACAGACCCAGGGTCTGAATCACTTGTCCCAAAACTGCAAGTTTACCCAAAAACAGCTCACAGGAGTGTGCTTGTCTTTAGCACTCAGATGCCCAACTCCCAATGGGGTCTAAACCCAAATAAATCCGTTTTACCCTGCATAAAGCTTATGCAGGGCAAACTCATAAATTGTTCGCCCTCTATAACACAGATAGAGAGATATGCACAGTTGTTTGCTCCCCCAGGTATTAATACATACTCTGAGTAAATTACTAAATAAAAAGTGATTTTATTAAATACAGACAGTAGGATTTAAGTGGTTCCAAGTAGTAACAGACAGAACAAAGTAAGTCACAAGCAAAATAAAATAAAATGCGCAAATCTATGCCTAATCAAACTAAATACAGATAATCTCACCCTCAGAGATGCTTCAGTAAGTTTTTCTCAGACTGGACACCTTCCAGGCCTGGGCACAATTCTTTCCCCTGGTACAGCTTTTGTTCCAGCTTAGGTGTTAGCTAGGGGCTTCTCCATGATGGCTCCTCTCCCCTCTCTGTTCTCTTCCACCCCTTTATATATCTTTTGCATAAGGCGGGAATCCTTTGTCCCTCTGGGTTTCCACCCCCCCCTCACTGGAAAAGCACCAGGTTAAAGATGGATTCCAGTTCAGGTGACATGATCACATGTCACTGCAAGACTTCATTACTCACTTGCCAGCACACACATATACAGGGAGACTCACAGGTAAACAGCCATCTGCAGACAATGGGAGTCATCAAGATTCCAAACCATCATTAATGGCCCACACTTTACATAATTACAATAGGCCCTCAGAGTTACATTTTATATTTCTAGTTTTAGATACCAGAGTGGTACATTTATACAAATCAGATGATCATACTCAGTAGATTATGCACTTTGTAATGATACCTTACAAGAGACCTTTTGCACGGAGCATATCCCAGTTGCATTATATTCACTTAT
>NW_020700436.1:0-4389 GCF_002925995.2 Terrapene triunguis | reverse complement strand
CAACAATGATCTATATGGTCCCAGTTTATGTCAATAACGTCACACCCCCAACGCAAAATTGATGCAGGAAGGGATGACACAAACATCACTGACTGCATCCCAAGAGCTCCCCATCCTTGGGTTTGTCTCACTACAGCTAGTATTGGGGTTAGAAGCCATACCAGTGTATAACAGAAATGGTTTATCAAAGTCATGTTCAACAACATGATTGAACCTCTTTACAAACTCAAGGTAAAACTTAGTTAGAACAATAGTGGATTGGATCTGCTCTTGCAGCATGGTTCCTGTATGTCTCATGTGATCTTGCCAAGAGCTAAAGCAAATAGCTACTTTATTTATACAAGCTCTGGCAAATGTTTGGAACCCAATTAACGTCAAATAAATGCAGATATTAATGTTCTTCATAGTACAGGAATCTTGGCATTTAGCCATGAAAGCAATATGGTTGTGTGCCTCAGTCTTCCTTTTCACACAGCACATTAGGTCTGGAATGTCTTTTTCCCTGTGAAAAGTTCCAATATTGTTTACAGGCATTAACTGTGAACCATCAGTGTAACAACGCCTTTTAACATAACGTGTGTTCTCATGTATTCCTTTTAACATGTTCAAGGGATTCTCCAAAAGATTAGGCACATTGTACATTTTTACAGCTTGTGGCAATAGCAACACATTTATTACAAAATTTACCATTAGCAATAACAACAAGTTCACTGCAAGTGTCCATCTACAATCTTGTTTGTCATGCCACACCTTTGGCTCAATACCATTGGAGTTTGGGCATTTTAGGGATAACCTGTGGCTTCCCTTTGCAAAATTCAGTTTTCTCTTTCCTCCTTGTCCTGCAGGATCAAACCTTGATTTCTCTTGATTAACAGAATTCACTGGCTGATGGGGTGGGCTCTCTGTGCTAACAGCTATTAGCAAGTCCTTCCCCTCCCAGCCAGGCAAGTAATTTGCACTACCCCAGACCAGAGCCAGTCCACCAGTTTTCATATTCGTAACTGCTATCATTTCCAAGGCTGGACTCTGTCTTACAGAGATACCACACAAATCTAAATAGTCTGAGGGTGAGAGTTTGCTTGCTCTCCCCTGCATCCTCAAGCATCTAGCCATAAAACTGCTCTGCTCTGACACATCAGTAACCAAATCTGTCCTCAGAACCTGAAGCACAAACTGCTCATTTAAAGAATCAGAATGGAGACATTCCTGTTCCAACACCATTGTCTCCCCAACAAGTTGGCCCCACACAGCCACTTGGTCATAGGGCTGCTCAACTTTCTTAACAGCTCTTACTCCATCTGAGACCTTCTCAAAGCTACCCACACTGGATCTTTTAAAAGGAAAGTCAGTGGATTCATTCACAACAGACAACTTTTGGCTGTTAGGAACTGAAACTTCCTTGATTAAATCACTCTCACACCCTTCAGTTGCAGGGAACTGCTTGCACAGATTACCATGAGGATTCCTTTCCCCAGGAGCTTTTCTAAGCAGCAAATCACCCCTCACAGAAATTTTGCCCTTACCCTCTTCACCTAGGGCTTGCTCTAAAGGAACACTTTCCTGAGCAACAACAGACTCTGTCTGGGCCTGTCTTACATTCAGGATCACCTTTGGCCCATCAGGCAGATTTCTACACACTCCCCTTTCAGGCAAACCCATAGACTCATTAGATGAAAGGTCAGAAGCATTCTCCTTTCCTTTGCCACACACAAGCTTAGGAATTTTGTCCTCTTTGCTACAAGTTGTTAAACTGTCCGTAGGTACCACAACCAAATTACCTTTCTGCTCTCCTTGTGCCCTGGCTAGGGTATCACCCCGATTAGACAGAGTTGTTACACCCTTCTCCAACCACACATGAGCAACAGGCAAAATACAAGCACCCGAATTGTCTGGTCTCTGGGATTTTGCTAAGACACTAACTGGATGCAACCTAGTTACAGTGCCATTCTCCCCAGCAGACACAAACTTAGGACCATTCCCTTCCTGGGCTTTAGTTGAATCCAGAACCAAATCTGAGACAACTGAATTACTCTCAACCATCACAGGCTGAAAGGCACCTTCTGTCTGCTCCACAGACAAAAAAGAGTTGGAGACACATTTTCCTTTACTAGACACACCGTTTGGGATTTCATTTCCCTTGTCCCAGCACACGGGGCTGTTCACAGACAACTGCTTGGAGACTGGGGTAGCTTCCTCCATAGGCAAGTCAATACCCCTGACAGATACAGGCACATTTCCTTCACTGTCACTATTCTTCACACAGGAAACAGGTAAGGGATAGGGACACTCGTCTTCCACTCTCCTTGCCTTCCCAAACTGCTGACTAGATAAAGCCATCAGCTCACCAGACTGCCTAGGCTCATCCAAAATCTCCTTGTTCTCCTCTCCCTTCGCTTGATCTAATTCCAGATTTACTTCTGAGACATTAGATAGACATTCAGAAACTTCATTCACAGCTAAACAGCTACTTTCCAAAGACAAACTTTTGGAGAAACCCTCCATAGGCACAACCTTAGGATCAATCCTCTCCTGTGCCTGGTTTGTGATAACTTGACTGACCATAGCTTTAATATCATTTCCAATCATAATATCCTTAGGGATTGTGTCTTTTACTCCCACAACCATGGTGCCCTCAAATCCCTTCCATTTCAGGTGGATTTTAGCCAAAGGCACCCTGATAAAATACTCAGAAAAGGCTACAACAGTCACATCTTCACCTGGCAAATAATCTTCCTTCCTGACAAGACTTGTTTTAACCAAAGTGATATCTGCTGCGGTGTCCCTCCATGCCATACACCTCACTCCATTCACTTCTGCACTGCTAATAAACTCTGCGTTATTGTTCCCATACTTAGCTTTAATGTGAGTTTTAAGGTCAAATTCTTCAGAGACCACAGAAACAGCATTTGCCCACAAGGCACCAATGCTGGGCTCTGTGTAGCTTGCCTGTGAGTTTATAACAACAGGGTTAGCATTGGCTGTGGCATTTGGGGTTCCTGGTTTTGGGCTGCCCTTCAGTGTCGGGCAGTCTGGTCTCATGTGGCCCAGCATGCCACAGTGATAGCATGTAACCTGTTCCGACCTGGGATGTGAGTTCCTACCCTCCGGGCCCCCTTGAACTCCTTTAGAAGATTCAGGTTTACTTTTAAATCCTTCCCTCCTCTTGAACTGGGGGGAATGGTGATTAGTTTTCCCCGGGGTTTTACACCCTTCTCGAGCCCTGTTTTGGGTGTGGGCATCCGCAATCTCTGCTGCCCGTAGGACTGACTCAGGGTCCCTATCACACACAGCTGCTCTCACATTGTCAGGCACAATGTCTAAGAACTGTTCCAAAGTTATTAAATCCAGCAGTTTTTCAAAACTCCCATGCGCCTTGGCTCCCATAACCCACTTTTTAACAAAACCCATCAGCTTATGAGCACATTCTACAAAAGTACAATCATTAGACATCTTAAACTTTCTAAACTTAACTCTGTAAGATTCAGGAGTAACCTTGAACCGCCTTAACACAGAATCTTTAAACCGCCCATAATCCAAGGCTTCTTGTTCCCCCAATTCATTAAATACCTCCCTGGCTTTTCCAGTCAGTCTGGTCAGCAGGACAGGCATTCGCTGACCCTCGGGGATCTGGTACAGATTGCAGAGGCGTTCAAAGGTAGACAAAAACTCCTCTATATCCTCAGTATCATTGTAAATGGGACACATCCTTTCCCAGTTTTTCTCATGGCGGGGGGGAAGTGGAGTACCAGGTGGGGATGACTTTCTCCGCTCTTCCATTACTTGGAGCTGAAGTCTGGCCGTGTCCTGTTCCATCTTGTGAGTCTCCTGTTCCATCCTGCGAGTCTCCTGTTCAGCAGCGAGCAGTTCTAGACGCCCCTTACGAGCTCTCTCTTCTCTCTCAGCAGCCTCCTTCTCTCTCTCAGCAGCCTCTTTCTCTCTCTCTCTTTCTAACTCTGCTATTTTTTGCTTCTCCAGCAATCGAAGATCTGCTAGCTTCTGTTCATGCTCAAATTGCAGTTTACTTGTCACCTTTTGCATCCTAATTTTTTCTGCATCTTCTGCAGCCTCAGGTAAGGGCTGTGCTCTTGCCCCCTGATCACTGGCCATTAACAGATTTCTCAGTTCTTCCTTTGTAGCTTTCTTTCTAAAGCTTATCCTCTTTTCTGAACACAAATTTTCCAGGGCTTTTTTGCCAAGTCCCTCATATGCTCTTTGCTCACCCATTGCAGCAGCTCTTTAACCAACAAAACTCTCAATCCCAAAATTCAAATTTGGATAGCGTGGGGTTCTGACCCAAAGCTTAATTGACCTGGTTCTGTGGATCCAAGCACGACTACGCCACTGTGACGATGCGGTTCTGGCGGAACCCAACTGAGAGTGCCAACTCAG
>NW_020700435.1:0-1085 GCF_002925995.2 Terrapene triunguis | reverse complement strand
TGTGACGATGCGGTTCTGGCGGAACCCAACTGAGAGTGCCAACTCAGGACAAATTGCTCAAACAGGGCAGTTACAGCCCAAGGCTGGGGTTTTTTCCACCTCTAAGGCAAACCAAACCAGCCAGACTAGGAGGACTTCGGTCTCACCCCACTGGCTAACCGCAAGTCTCACAAGCAATCTCCTAAGACACTCCAGTTTCCCAGTATTACCACCAGTGCCACTCGTTATGGGGACAAATGATTATGAAAATCAATACCCCAGTAAAAGAAAAAGGTTCTCCTGATCCCAAAGGACCAAGCCCCAGACCCAGGTCAATATACAAATCAGATCTTACCCACAAATCACGCTGTTGCCAATCCTTTAGAATCTAAAATCTAAAGGTTTATTCATAAAAGGAAAAAGATAGAGATGAGAGTTAGGATTGGTTAAATGGAATCAATTACATATAGTAATGGCAAAGTTCTTGGTTCAGGCTTGCAGCAGCGATAGAATAAACTGCAGGTTCAAATCAAGTCTCTGGAATACATCCCCCACTGGGATGGGTCCTCAGTCCTTTGTTCAAAGCTTCAGCTTGTAGCAAAGTCCCTCCAGAGGTAAGAAGCAGGATTGAAGACCAGATGGAGATGAGGCATCAGCCTTATATAGTCTTTTCCAGGTGTAAGAACACCTCTTTGTTCTTACTGTGGAAAATTACAGCAAAATGGAGCCTGGAGTCACATGGGCCAGTCCCTGCATACTTTGCTGAGTCTGAAGGCATATTTGCCTCCTCTCAATGAGTCCATTGTATAGCTGATGGTCCTTAATGGGCCATCAAGCAGGCTAGGCAGAGCTACTCCCAGCTTGTCTGGGATGTCACCCAGAAGCATAGCATAAGTCTGTCATACAGACAGTATAGAGCCAATACTCATAACTTCAACTACAAAACTGATACACACATATAGACAGCCTAATCATAACCAGTAAACCATAACCTTGTCTTAGACACCCCATTTGACCCCCTTTATACAAGATTTGGGTGCCACTACAGGACCTTGGTTGCAACAATGATCTATATGGTCCCAGTTTATGTCAATAACGTCACACCC
>NW_020700434.1:0-1312 GCF_002925995.2 Terrapene triunguis | reverse complement strand
CATCCACAAGGTGTGGCAAGACCCTATGCAGATCCTGCAAAGCAAGGCAGAGCCATGGGTCAGAGTTAGGGAAAGTGGGGCTACACCTGCCACAGGATGGGAAGAGGGGTCCCTGGGAAGCACTGGTGAGACCCCCCAAAACATATCTTGGCCTCTCGCATTCACATCCCACTGCTGGCAATTAGCCAGGATTCATGGCAGGATGACAGCTGGCTCGTCTATCCATGACTTTAGCATGATCTACCTGGACTTGGGTGGTGTCCTTCTGCATGCCCAGGATGAAGACGGCATGCAGGGCAGCTCGAAGGAGATGGGTCTCTAGCTCTGGCTCAAGGACAGGTGTCATGGTGCTGGGAAGAGAGAGGAGCCGGTATTAGACTGTGCAGTGTGGGGGTGGGACTGGCACCAACACAGCCGCGAAGCTGCAGGGAACTAGGCAGAGGCTGGCGAAAATGGAAACTGAGGCACCAATGATAAGGCCAAGGTTTCCCAGACAGACAGTGGCAGGGCAGGAATAGCGCCTGTTCCCTGGACCCTGCTGCCCCCCCTGTATCTGATCCTGGGAGTGAGCCTCTCCCCAAAGCCATTCCAATGTTACTGGAGTGAAAAGAACAGCCCAGCCAGGAGAGAGTGAACCTTCCCACCACCTCTGCCACAGGTGTCACCCTTGGGAGGTGAGCTGGGAGTGGGAGGGGCAGTGACTCCCAGCCCTGGCCCTGAGCAGCACCGGGGTTAGGGGAACCGGGCGGGAGGGTCTCGGTACCTGAGGTTGCCCACAGCAATCAGGGAGTTAGCGAGGACGCTGCTGGGTGGAGAGTTATCAGGCAGCGCCTCAATGAGCTCCTGCGAGACCTAAAGGAGACAAAGTAGCATGTGACATTCTGTCCTCACTGACACTTGCCAGTGAGGAGATTACACAGGCAGCCCCCACACAGCCAGCAGGATCCCCCCTAGCTGCCTCCCGCTCCTCCGATTCCTGCCCACTAGTGACCAATCTCAGAATTTCTCCTGTCTCTTCTCCCCAATCTTCAGCCCCAGCAATCCCTGCCCTCAGCTACCCCTCCAGCACCAGCCATCCCCCATCCATTGGCCCGGGGAGACCCCTGCCCCTCCCATGTCTCTGTCCTCCCTCCAGCTGCTGGGCACCGCGTCTCACTCACCACAATCCTCTCCACCACAGCCACTTTGCAGCAGTGCGGCTCCAATGTGTCCTGCCCTCTCTGCTGTGCAGGGAGACACTGAGGTGAATGGCGTGCAGGAACATAAGCTGCTAGGCCTCATCCTGCACCCACCAGGAGTGGGGTTAGGGGAG
>NW_020700433.1:0-1273 GCF_002925995.2 Terrapene triunguis | reverse complement strand
GGATTCCCCACAGAGGGGCAACATAATCTCCCGCAGAGGGGGAGTCTGCCCCTGACACTTGATTAAATCCTATGGCCTGTTCCCACCTCTGCCCACCTCTGCCCACCCCACCCCCAAATCAGAGCAGCTCCAGCTACCGAAGAGAGCAAAAACCAGAGGCCTTTCTGGCCCTTCGGACAGAGGAGAAGGTTGATGATCTACCTGGATGTGAGTTTTGGCCTTCCCTATGCCCATGCTCTATACTCCCTTCAGGGCAGTGCACAGGAAACCACCATGGACTGCTCCACACTTGTGTTAGTCCCTACTTCAATCTGCTTCATCTCAGTGCCAACCGTTTCCTCCTTCACCTCCCTGCAGTACCCGACAGGGTGTGTGTGTGGAGGGTCAGCATTGTCCCCTTAAAAGCCCAGTCACCACTTAACCAGGACAAGAAGAACTTGACTCCTGCCAAGCTCATTCTCTGCTCTGCCTCTGCCTCCCAAAGAGGAACACTCCTAACCCACAGCCCCAGCAGCAGCACATCCTACAGCCAGTTGGAGCCCGCCCACCACACCCCTCCTGATGGTGGGAGGGGAACAGGAGAAAGGACAAAAGAAGTAAGAGATGAAGAGAAAGGAAGGAGGGATGGAGGAAAATGTAAAACGAAAAAGAGAAACCCTAATGTCCCCAGTGATTGTATGGGACAAAATCCCAGGTGGGGAATAAAATTCTGCCACCTTAAACTAGTGTTTTCCATGCCTAGAATTCAGCTGGCACTAGGTGGATCAGACTGAACAGGTTCCAAACCTCTCGGAGGCTCTTACCTTCTAAACAGGGACGTCTCTTTTCTAGTAAATTCAGTTAAAGGAAAGGAGAAAGCTCAAAAGCGGCTCCTCCTCACACTCACGTACGTGAACCCTAATACTCTCTCAGTCCTCAAAGAGAGACCTCGAGAAGGAGATTTTCTGAAGCAAAGCCACAGGGGTCTCTGAGGTTTTCCTGGCTCTGCGCCCCTATCCTGCCTGGCTGATGTCAGCATCTCTCGGTGAGGTCACCACCTCCCCACTTCCTTTGACCAATAGGCTGAGGTCCTGCAAAAGGCCTTTGTGATGTCACTGCCACACACACCCCTCCCCTGAAGTGCTAATATCCTGCTGCTGGCCAGACACTTTGAAGGTTTGAGCTACTCTCTGTGGATCACCCCACTCAATGCGTGTTCATTCTAGGAAGCAAGCCGGCTAGACAGTAAAACATCAGAGGCTGCTCCCAATGCTACACTCAGTTTTTCCAAAAT
>NW_020700432.1:0-1126 GCF_002925995.2 Terrapene triunguis | reverse complement strand
GAGCATGGTCCCCTTAAAAGCCCAGTCACCACTTAACCAGGACACGAAGAACTTGACTCCAGCCAAGCTCTGCTCTGCCTCTGCCTCCCCAGGAGGAACACTCTTAACCCACAGCCCCTTCAGCAGCAGATCCTACAGCCAGTTGGAGCCAGCCCGCCTATGCCTGGAGTCAGGAAGCTGGGGTCAGAGGTCACTTACGTCAAACTCAGGGAGGGTGATGGTGAGTCGGAGCAGGGCCGTGCTGCTCCTAATGGCCTTGGCTCTCTCCTGCGACACCCTGGACACCATCCAGTAGTTATGTGCTGCGGGGAAAGGAGGCAGCTCAGGATCAATGGGCAGGTGCATGTGTTGTGCAAATGAACCCCCCCCTCCCCAATCTCCAGGGGGCTGAGACATTGTGCGCAGGGTGGCATATCTGATTCGTTGATTGCAGAGCTTTAGAAGGGGATTGTTGCCCCCAGGACGATGCTTGTATCCTGCAGGTCACAACTTGTCATTGTCTCTGTAGACTGGAACAATGTTCGGTGTCGGGGCTGGTCCCATCCTCCCTGAACGCCTGATTCCTGAACAGCTCAACAGGAAGGAGACAGATCCCCACCCCTCCCTGCCTCTCGAGTCCTTGGTTGGGTGAAGGGACTGAGTGTCAGCACAATCCCCCCAGGAATCTCAGGGCCCGTCAGAGAGAAGGGCTGATTCTCTGGGGTCCTTCTGTTTCTCTAGGAAGGAGCCTGTGACTCTTCTCTGAGGACCATCTTCTGGATCTCACAGGAGTGGTTCAGACTCTCACTCCCCAAGCCAGCCAGGGGCCCTGTGGTTAGTGTTCAACAGAACCAGGCAGAGCTCTGGCTTGAAGTCCCAGCTCCTTCCCCTGACCTTCAAGGAGGAAGGGCCTGACATTGCATTGCACTGACTGCCCTGACCGAGGACGGGCTACTGGGGACCCAGCTAGGAGGACAGACTGGAAAATGGATCTAAGAGTGAAGGAAAAATTGCCCCCACCCCTCTCATCGGGCTCACCTCCAAGATGCAGTGGAGCCTGTCGGTGTCTGGGGACTCTGCCAGCAGGTTCCCCAGCATGGCATCCACAAGGTGTGGCAAGACCCTATGCAGATCCTGCAAAGCAAGG
>NW_020700431.1:0-4696 GCF_002925995.2 Terrapene triunguis | reverse complement strand
GGGACCTCCCTGCCCCACCCACACCAGCTGCAGGACTCAGGCCTGAATGGGGGATAGTGGGGACCCGCCCATTGTCCAAATCACCCACAACTCCTACACAAGCAGGGTCAGGACCTGGGACAGGACCTGTGGGGGGAGGAGACCCAGCTGGTTTGTGACAAATACCCCCATCTTGGGGGTCCCAGATCATGGTAGAGAAAGGTCCCCATTAGGGCTGGGTGGATCATCAGAGACAAGACCCTCTGAAGGGGGTCAGGGTGCTGAAAGGGGCAGGACAATCTTGGTTCCAGCACAGCTGGGGAACCTATGCACCTTTTCTCGGCCCTGGAGCTGCTCTCGGATGTTTTTGAGAGCAGACTCCTCTGTGGCCACGTCCACCAATTCCTCCTCCTCCTCCTCTGAGTCCCTGGGGGTCCCTGCACCAGGGAGAGAAGGGGACAGGGTGACGCGTGCTGCCACTTGGGGAAAGGACAGGAGCATGGTGGGGCAATGTGCCCCCTTCCCACCTCCGGGACCCAGGCAGATTGGGCCCACACTCCCCCCTCTCAGTGATGCCTTCAGCCCCCAACTCCTTCAGCAGCTCATAGCAAAGAGACCCACACACACTGTCCTGGATTCCCTAGAAGGTGCCTTCCCCACCCCCCACCCAACTGGAGCATCAACGACCAAAGTGGCAGCATCTAATGTCAGTGGGGTCCAAGCACTATTTCAACCCCACATTTTTGGATGGACCTGCCACAGTGGGAGATGCAGAGCACCCCCAGCAACACATACACACACCACACACACACAAAAACACACACACACCTACCTCCTGGTGGTGGGAAGGGAACAGAAGAAAGGACAAAAGAAGTAAGAGATGAAGAGAAAGGAAGGAGGGATGGAGGAAAAGGTAAAACAAAAAAGACAAACCCTAATGTCCCCAGTGATTCTACGGGACAAAATCCCAGGTGGGGAATAAAATTCTGCCACCTTAAACTAGTGTTTTCCACGCCTAGAATTCAGCTGGCACCAGGTGGATCAGACTGAACAGGTTCCAAACCTCTCGGAGGCTCTTACCTTCTAAACAGGGACGTCTGTTTTCTAGTAAAATCAGTAAAAGGAAAGTAGAAAACTCAAAAGAGGCTCCTCCTCGCACTCACATACGTGTACCCTAATACTCTCTCAGTCCTCAAAGAGAGACCTCGAGAAGGAGACTTGCTGAAGCAAAGCCACAGGGGTCTCCCAGGTTTCCCTGGCCCTGCGCCCCTGTCCTGCCTGGCTCATGTCAGCATCTCTCTGTGAGGTCACCACCTCCCTAACACCTTTGACCAATAGGCTCAGGTCCTGCAAAAGGCCTTTGTGATGTCACTGCCACACCCACCCATCCCCTGAAGTGCTAATGTCCTGATCCTGGCCTGACACTTTGAAGGTTTGAGCTACTCTCTGTGGATCACCCCACTCAATGCGTGTTCATACTAGGAAGCAAGCGGGCTAGACAGTAAAACATCAGAGGCTGCTCCCAATGCTACACTCAGTTTTTCCAAAATTAGTAGACTTTATGGCCAGAACAGACCTTTAGAGCATCTAATCTAACCCCCTGCATATCATAGGCTTCCTGTATATAGTACAATAGTTACTTTTTGGGCACACACATTCCAGAAAGGCATCTAGTCTTCATTCAATGACATCAAGAGATGGAGAATCCACCACTTTCCCTTTTAGTGAGTGTCAGGGGGCTCCATTTCCCCTTCCACTAGCTCCCCATTTACAGTGAGCCAGAGCAGTACCTGCAGCAGGGAGCGGGAGTTGCTGGTGGCCTCAGAGGCACAGCCCCCGCAGTGCCTCAGGCACCTGGCGCAAGAGCCGGATGATGCGCAGCTGGTGCATCACTTTGGCCATGACGTCCTCCTGCTGCAAGGGAACGAGAACCTGTCAGAGACTCAAACGCCCTGAGGAATCAGGGGGAATTAAGGGCACCTGGAACCAACAGCATTTCCACCCAGCACCTGCCCACCTCAGAGGGATGGATTCACCTCCTGACCCCCAGAATGGAGTCTTGTTGTCCTTTCTAGTAACCTCCAGTGCCAACCCACTGATACCAGACACCTCTGTGTTCTTGGGGAACCAGGGTTCAGTATCCAGCCTGACTCATGAAAGACACCCCCCCCACCTCTGCTTAAACGAAAACCCATCAGAGGAAAAAACTTGCAGAGAGCAGTGAAGGGCGTTGGGTGACACACCTAGACCCCTCCTGACAAGGGTGACAAGATTGAGACATCTCCATTAGCATACAGAATGGAGAGCAGAGACAACTCCCCTAGCCTCATCTGCATGAAAGATGAGACAGGAAGACATCTCAAGTTACATACAGAATGGAGAACAGAGAACCACACTGAACTCTGGGACCAGAAAAAGCAGGGAAACACTGCATCATGGGAATCTCTGCTCCAGATGCTAATGAACCTATGGCTGCACATACCTAGTTCAGCAATTATCAGTCCAATTCTAGTAATGAATCCTTAATTGATATCCAAATACTGAAGTAGCCTAGTTGCATTGTGAGCTCCCTGGAAGAAAACACCACCCTTAGCCAAGAGTGATCAGTTCCTATTGTCTAGGCTAAAGAAAACCCTTGAGGCATCAGTTTACCTATAAACAAATCTAGTGTTCTCCCTTGAACAATTGTAATTTCTCTACAAAAATCCCTACACACCCTCTAATCAGGGTTCTGATGCTTAGATCCAAACTATGCATCAGTTCCACTGGAACTCCATCCTCTCCTGACTGATCGTGCTGGCGGCTCTGCCTGTCTCCAGCATTCGGGACCCTCTGCTACCACCATCACCTGGGAACCCCGACCAGTTCAAGCCTCATGGAGTGGGTGAGATCCCCCCTCTTTCTCTCTCTGTGTTTTCCTTTCTATCTTAGGTACAAAACTTTAATAATATATGTTATGTTGGTTTAGCTCTCCTTGTGTAGTTATCACTATTATTCAATAAATAACTTTTATGGTTAACTTGGTTGCTTCTCTCTTTGTTGCTGAACTTTACTCTTTTGTGTTTTTAGCTTCCCCCATTCACTCTACAGCAACGCTTCTTTTACCTAAGCTAAAGATCCCTGCAGCGCCCAAAATACTGTGGGGTTTGCTCATCAAGTAGGTTATTGCCAGTACAATTGTGTTGGGGGAGTGAGGATAGGGACGTGCTGAATCTGGGACGCATAAGGGTAACAGCTTGAAAGTGCTGCTTGACCCAGTCTATGGAGCCTAGGGGCATATAAGGAGAGGTAGCTTGAAAGTGCTGCTTCATCCAGCCCAGTGAGTGCAGAGACATATAAGGGGTCAGCTTGACAGTCCTGATTGACCCGGTCCACTCAGACTTGCTCTGTTAATGTATGTGTGGGTGTGTGGGTGTTCATCCGGTTCTGGGGCTGGAGTAACCCAGCCCTAGGGAGCCTAGGTCCTGCAGGATAGCTCCACTGGGAGGGGACTTGCAGAAGGGAGAAGTAGAGCATCATATGAAAACACAAGTGACACAAGCAGTACATTGATAGAATTACAGAACCCCCTTCCCCAGAAGAGTAACCCGAATAAATGAGCATACCCCAAAGAAATGGGCACATCTGGTAACACCCCCTCCTTGTAGGGTGAGCTCCTGCCACCTCCCCCTCAGTGCCCTTGACAGCTGATCCACCTCCAAACCACAGCTCAAGTTCTCAGAACCCTCTCCTCCAGCCCCACCCAGGTAGGGCAGGGAGGGGGCTCTTGCAGGGGGGGCAGGAGGGATTCTGGCAGCAGTGAAGTGGGTTGCAGGGAGGTTGAGATCTTGCCCCAAGTCATCCCAGACACTAATACTAAGCCACAGGATCACAGCATCTAGTGTCAGTGGGGTTCACGTGGCTCAGACCAGACACCTGGGCTGGGGACCCGCCCCCATAGCACTGGTCGAGTGCATGGCCCAGGGTGTTCACAGTCCCCTCCTCACCGCTCCCTGAGCCCAGCCTGGCTCCTCACCTAGAACAAAGCAGCAGGGCCCATCGGCCTCACTACTGCCTGAGTCCCAGGTGCTGCTGCTGTCCCCTGGGGAGCGGGCCGAGCTGCTGGTGCTGCGACAGGGATCCTCCACTCCTGCCCTGGGGAGGCTGGAAGGTCCTCAGGGACTAGGCAGGGCGATGCCTCCTGCTGAGAATCAGGGCTGGGCTCTTGGGGCCGGTGCATCCCACACAACAAGCCCCAGAGCCACCCTGCCCGGCTCCCCTTGTGGGCTGGGTCCTGCCTGCCCAGCCGCATCCTGGGCCAGCTCCATTTCGGCCTGGCCGGTGGCTCTCTCACCTCAGCGCCTGCGCCGGGAGCAGGTTTCCTCTGCCAGAAGGCTGGGCACTTCCACCTCCTCGCTCGGCCGGGAGCTCCTTCCCCGCCAGGAGGGACGGAGAGGCCGCTTTGCTCCGGGAGAAGATGGCAGCTGCTTCCCTCAGGCTCTGGGGCCACCTGCAGAGCCTTCTTCCTGAACCTCCTCAGGAGCCTGGACAGCCTGGAACCAAGCGGGGAGCAGGCGTGAGTCTGGGGTCAAGGCAGCCTCTCACTAACCAGCCTTTTTGGTCCCTCCCCATCCCTGCCGAAGCCAGATCCTGAATAAAGTGCTCTCAAATGAGCTCCAGACCAACAACACTTCATGAACTGCGCAGAGACAATTAATGCAGAGAAGCAGCAAAATTC
>NW_020700430.1:0-1235 GCF_002925995.2 Terrapene triunguis | reverse complement strand
CAAGACCCTATGCAGATCCTGCAAAGCAAGGGAGAGCCATGGGTCAGAGTTAGGGAAAGTGGGGCTACACTGTCACAAGATGGGAAAAGGGGTCTCTGGGAAGCAC
Source organism: Terrapene triunguis (assembly GCF_002925995.2). Taxonomy (NCBI): domain Eukaryota; kingdom Metazoa; phylum Chordata; order Testudines; family Emydidae; genus Terrapene; species Terrapene triunguis. The sequence continues at coordinate 1,129 of NW_020700430.1, read as the reverse complement.
TGGTGAGACCCCCAAACACATATCCCAGCCTCTCTCATTCACATCCCACTGCAGACAATTAGCCAGGATTCGTGGCAGGATGACAGCTGGCTCTTCAATCCACGACTTTAGCATGATCTCCCTGGATGTGGGTGGTGTCCTTCTGGGTGCCTAGGGTGAAGACGGCATGCAGGGCAGCTCGAAGGAGGTGGGTCTCTAGCTCTGGCTCAAGGGCAGGTGTCATGGTGCTGGGAAGAGAGAGGAGCCAGTATTAGACTGTGCAGTGCGGGGGTGGGACTGGCACCAACACGGCCGCGAAGCTGCAGGGAACTAGGCAGAGGCTGGCGAAAATGGAAACTGAGGCACCAATGCTAAGGCCAAGGTTTCCCAGACACACAGTGGCAGGGCAGGAATAGCGCCTGTTCCCTGGACCCTGCTGCCCCTCCTGTATCTGATCCTGGGAGTGAGCCTCTCCCCAAAGCCATTGCAATGTTACTGGAGTGAAAAGAACAGCCCAGCCAGGAGAGAGTGAACCTTCCCACCACCTCGGCCACAGGTGTCACCCTTGGGAGGTGAGCTGGGAGTGGGAGGGGCAGTGACTCCCAGCCCTGGGCCTGAGCAGCACCGGGGTTAGGGGAACCGGGCGGGAGGGTCTCGGTACCTGAGGTTGCCCACAGCAATCAGGGAGTTAGCGAGGACGCCGCTGGGTGGAGAGTTATCAGGCAGCGCCTCAATGAGCTCCTGTGAGACCTAAAGGAGACAAAGTAGCATGTGACATTCTGGCCTCACTGACACTTGCCAGTGAGGAGATTACACAGGCAGCACCCCACACAGCCAGCAGGATCCCCCCACCTGCCTCCCGCTCCTCCGATTCCTGCCCACTAGTGACCAATCTTAGAATTTCTCCTGTCTCTTCTCCCCAATCTTCAGCCCCAGCAATCCCTGCCCTCAGCTGCCCCTCCAGCACCAGCCATCCCCCATCCATTGGCCCGGGGAGACCCCTGCCCCTCCCATGTCTCTGTCCTCCCTCCAGCTGCTGGGCACCACGTCTCACTCACCACAATCCTTTCCACCACAGCCGCCTTGCAGCAGTGCGGCTCCAATGTGTCCTGCCCTCTCTGCTGTGCAGGGAGACACTCAGGTGGATGGC
>NW_020700429.1:0-1351 GCF_002925995.2 Terrapene triunguis | reverse complement strand
CAGATCCTTCTGGGGGGTAGGGATCTTAGACCCCAGCCTTGGGGTTCCCTCTGATTCCCCAGCCAGCCCAAATCTGAAAAACCCCTCCAGCAGCCTCACTCCCCTCCTACCATCTCCTCCTGCAGCCTTTTTCTAGTTTCCCGGGCAAAGGTGTCACCTGGCCCAACCCCCCTTCTGGCTCGGGTTAGAGCCTCAGGTATTGTCCCTCAAATAAAGTCACCCCCTGCGATCCCATCCCCCAATGCAGACAGTCCCAGTAAAACTAGACGACATTCCCAGGTCAATCTACCCCGATCCCTACTGCATCACAGGGCTCTCATATTTGGGAACTTTTGCATCATGAGGAAAAACACCTCTCTTTTCACACTTTTTAATCTTACAAAGTAAGGAGAGGTAGAGAAGGGATGTAAATGCATAAAACTCAAGAGAACTGTCTGGTCTACACTAAAGACATTTATCAGTAGAACTATACTGCTCACGGGTGTGAAAAATCCATACAGCTGAGTAGTTACACAGCCCTAACCTCCTCTGTAGATAGCGCTACGTCAGCAGGAGAACTTCTCCTGCCAACATAACCAACACCGCTTGTGGGGGCTGGACTAAAAGTCTGATGGGAGAGCTCTCTCTCATTGGCTTAGAGAGTCTGTAGTAGCAGTGCCAACATCAGCTTTATGGTGCAGCCCTAGCATCAGACACAAAACCATAGAATCAGGACTCTACATGCGTGGATCCGGAAGTCTGAAATTGGAGCCTGATACATTTGTTGCCTCATTGGTTACCATCATTTCTACAGCCTAAAAGTCCTTGCTAACCAATCAGGCAGCCAGTTTGGGATCCACAGGACAGGACTGTGCTACGAAGCACTCTCTCTTCGGATCCAAACAGTGAAGCATGATTGTTCTCAGTCCAAATCTGGAATCCTTTGGAACTGTAATCAGTGACACTGAACTAGGAAGTGGAGTTGTACAAAAAATTGTCCTTGGGTCATTGGTCACCATAGCTTCCTTTACTGGGTTGGAAACCAAGAACTGAGTGTACTCTTTCAACCCCAAATCTTTGCCCTTTTTAGGGTAAATTTACACTTCTCTGAAGTAGAATCCTTTACAAAAACCACTCAAAATATCAGCAGTGTTAGTAAGCAATGGCTTCCCGAAACATGCCCAGCTTTTCTTTACTTTGGTGACACAGTTCCAGGCAAAGGACTGGATACAGGGCTGGATCAGAAACTCTGTTAGTTACCAGAGCTAGAATTTCTATTGAAAAATAGCTATTTTTCTGCAGCTATTAGATTTCCAACACTGATTTCATTTTATACAAATTTTTAGCACCTACAAACGATACATTAAACAAA
>NW_020700428.1:0-4929 GCF_002925995.2 Terrapene triunguis | reverse complement strand
AGGCCTCTGATACCAAGGTTTATCTCTCAGGGCCTCCTCTTACTACATTCCCCCACTTTTTGTCTTTTTAAGGGGAGGATGTTTACCCATCGTCCCGGAAAAGCATAATGCATGGACTAAAGATAACCCAGCGTGCTAAACACTGTTACGTGGTTACCTTATTTTACCATCCATACACTTATGCCCCATCTGTCTCTTTAGTCTGCACATTCCCTCGTACGACTGGCAGACAGATTTTATTATCCAATTATTTTTTCAGTCCCTTATGGTGGGCCTGGGAATGTTAGGCCCGGGACCATGACTGAGGAATGTAGTATTATGATTGAGCCTTAGAGGCACTTCCAAATAATTAATATATATGAATTATATGAATATGGCATATATATTTGTAGTGTGTATGGGCATATATGTATAGTATGTACGTGTACATATGACACCACCTTATATCCAAGCATAACCATGTTTTTCCAGTTCAGTGTTGTACTGTGGCCCTTTTACTTTGGTGACACGGATAGAAACACACTCCTATTAGGGCAATTTTAGTTATTACCTGTCTCATCATTAGTAGTAGGCTGAGTGTTTTGAAATATTGGGATAGGGATTGTGATAGTGTGTCCTACAGTGCTATGTATATGCAAAGTAAAACAGAAATTTGGAGTAGTGACACTACCACTGAGGCCTTTATATATAAATATATTGTAATTAGTTACTACCCAGTACTGTCCATTCATATTATAGGTTACCCTTATGGCTGGTTGTCACCCTCTGGTAAGCTTTACTGGGCAGGAAACAGAAGTGGCTAGCTTTTTTGTTCCACTGGATGCGCGGCTTTGCGATACACCAGTAGTTGACATAGATCCAGTTGTTTCTTATGGATGCTGTCTTCCAGATAACCTACTGAATGGACAGTAACCAATTTATTAAATAGTGCTGTGTTAGGATTTAGTATTGGTACCCAGACACTGAACAAGATTGTTTTAAATAATGTGTGCCTTAGTTAGGATGCAGTGTCATTGACCCAAATTATGACTGGTATTAACAGAGAATTTGTTTACCCAATTTGTAGTTACTATGTAACATTTTGTTTGTTTACCACTTTGTTTTTTTTTTTTCTTTGCCTTTACGTTGTTTGCTGCCATTTGTTTGTTGATTTTTACCTGTGTGTTGGTTAAACAGTTTAGCAAGGTTATGCATATTGTAAATGTTGTACAGCAATAATACAATACAGCAATAAGACAACAGTACAATAATAATACAGTAGTACAGCAATAATACAGTTGTTTTTACACAGTAACCAAGTTGAAATCTAATGATGGTTTATTCTGGTCCAGCTAGTGGTTTTTAGCTTAATTGTCCATATATGGTAGATAGAGGTGTATTTAACCAGTCTCTTATTTATAAAGCACTTCATTTTTTTGTTCTTGATGCTTGGGGGTTTCTTCACTGTATACTGATATCATCTGGTGTCTTCAGGGTGTGATATTTTCTGGTGTCTTTGGTCTGTGGGATGCAACTTAAACAGCTAGTTAGTTAACATAATAAAGGATTTTTGTTTGTTTTTTGTTAACAAAACTTAATACACAGTTTAACTTAGTTTGTTTACAATGTAATAAGAACAATGTAATAGGGACCAAGCCTTTTATAACACAAGCTATACTTTTGCAATTGTTGTATAGACATTCATTTTCATTTGAAGTGCATTACTAATATTTTTATACGAAATGTAATGCTTAACGGAATTTTACTCTTGTTAACTGTTTAGAAGCACAACTTTAACAACCACTGCTTCCCATTAACATAACATAACAACAAAAGAAAAGCATAAAAAATTAAACCAACTATAAAATTAAACCAAAATAAATTTTAAATACAGTACTTTGAGGGTATTTGAGGGTATACTTTCATGATGCTTTGTTATGTTTGGGAGCCAAAGGTGGAAACCTGTTCAAATTGTTTGGTTAGCTTTATGCATAAATTGTTGTTTTAAAACATTTTGGTTATGATATTCTTATAACTATATTTAAAAGTGCAAACAAGTTTATAAAAAGCCCAAACAAGAAATTAACATTTTGTTAATATTACTTTTACCTTAATGTTGAGGTTTTCCCTTACATTTTTTCTTTGAATAACAAATTAAAAAAAAAAAAAATCTTAAAAAACAAAAAACTGTGATTGATAAAAGAATATTTTTCTGTTTGCAATTGCATTATTTGTTGGGGCAGAAATATATGGAAATATATGTACATATATTTGTAACTGAAACCTTTTTGAACTTTGCACAAAATATTGGTGCTAATAATACTATGATTATACCCCAACCATGATCTTAAAATAATGTGGTACCACATATATATAAATTTTTAAAAGGGTATAAAATTGACTTTTGTTGCAACAAAATAAAAATAATAAAAAATAGTCACGTGACCCACACAACATACAACACAAGACAACACACATGACATACAGGACAAACTTACAATTAAAAACAAATGGCACCAGAATTCTATTCACAACTATATAAAGTAAGATAAACAAAAATAAAAAATAAAAAGGGTTATATTTGAATAAACAAATTATTACCTTATTTAAAACTTATTACATAAATTGTTAAAAATATATTAATATTTGCCAAATGTATTGTATTAATTTGGTAACAAGGAATTTTGCATTACTTTATATTTAACATTATTTTAAAACTCTGCTATATGGAAATAAGAAAAGCCCATGTTTCAAATATTAGTGAGTGGTTAGGATTAGAAGCAGAGTGTGCATTTCTGTTGCTTGGCAACCATATTTTCAAGAAAGTTAGGAATAATTCCAGCTGTTGCATTCCTGAAGGGTTAAAATACTTAATTTACTGGATTTATTTAAAGTAAAGTTTTTACCTTGTTTTCTTTCTGTTTCTTGTTTTATTCTGTTTTCAATCGCTGTATCTTTTGGAGGTTTCTGTAAAAACTATAACTTTTAACTTTTTAAAACAAAGAGAGAGAGCAGAATTGAGGAGAGGCGGGGGAAAAGGGGGGGGGTGAAGAGCAACTTAGGAAGGTAGCGAGACATGAGCCAAGAGAGATTAACTCTATCAAGATATTTGAAAGTACAGGCAGCAGCAGGAAATTTAGCAAACTAAGAAAGCATATAAAGGACAAAACTTAACCGGTATGTAAAAATATTTGAGAAAGAAGGTTCTCTTTTCAGATGAGCGCGGAGTGTGGTTCCGTGGGTCAAAGCAATTGGGAACTTGCACAGCTAGGAACCACGCCCCTGTTTTTTATCCTGGCTTTGAGAGGAGAATGGGGGTAGTTACCTGCTCTTGTAAAACCTGAATTTGTTCCCCCAATGTCTGTTGCTTTTGTGTGCATGCCAAATGGATGGCGGGAGTGCCCTTTTTTGCTGCAGTTAACTGGTTTTGGGTAACTCCATGTGTTAATGCATCAATTCTAGGTGTTAACCCACTCAATTTTGGTTTTTTACTTTGAAATTCTTTTTTATTCACTCCCCTGCGATCGAGTTGCAGCTCCTGTCTCCTAATGTGCTCTGTGAACTGTTCCATATTTTCCTTCATGTGATTTACCAATTCTGTGAAAGTATTGTTTGCTACTCTTTCCTTCTGTGCACTTACTTGTCCCGTTCTGACAGGCACCAGTCTAGGTCTCAGTTTAAGTTTAACTGGAACCTGGCTTTTATCATAAGGTAGTGGTTGCAATGCAGTGGACCCCGTTTCATCTTTTAATTTTACTAGGACCACCTTTTTCCATTTCTGTCCCCATTCTTCAGGCACAGGGTAGCTACCTGAAGCTTGCTGTTTACCACCAATATTTATAACAGGGGACGGCACTTTTTGCTTTTGCAGGTTTTCTACAGCTGTTTCTAATTTTTTATTTTCCTGCTTCACTTGCTCGAGCATATCATGAGTTTGGACGGCCTGTTGCCCTGCTAACAGAGCTTGGGCTTTCCAGTGCTCGACTGCCCGGGTAAACTCTTCTACTTCTCCTGTTTTTTCTGTAACTTGTTTGGCCAGCATTCCAGCATGCTGTCTAAGCCATCTCACTGCCAGAGACATAAGTTGCAGAATTCTTGCTTTTTTACTTTTGTTACTGTTTCTCAGAGCCTCGGTTTCTACCATCGCTCTACATAAGCCAGTCCATGTTTCCCCACTCTCTTTTTTAAATTCATATGGACCCCCCTTACTGGCAATCCAGCGGGTCCAACAATTATCAAACTCCGTGGGGATCATAAGGGAGGGGATTAGGGGGTTTCCTAGCTCGAGGTTTACTGCCATGTTAGATAGCGATTCTTACCACGGCAGTTTTGCTTACTCACCAGATCAGCGGTCGGGGTCACCAGTGTTGTGAGATGCTACCGGTGTGGTGCTTCTGCTTTCTCCTGTTGATATCACTCGGCTGCGTGCGTGTGTTCCCTCTGTGTGCTGCCCCAGCTCTGCGCAGATAGCTGATACAGCAAACCCGACGAGAACCCCCAATAACCACAGAGTCTTAGTAAGATGCAAAGTCACCTCGGACTAGGTTTATTGCGACCTCGGACACAATTGCAGTTCCCCGTAGATTACTTAGTCTACCGGGCATACTACTAATAGATGTCTCTTGGCAAGGACCCGGCTCAGTGGCGGGACTTTCCACTGCCCCCGTGGCCGGACAAAGACACCACCCCAGGGATACATTTTTATACACAGGTACAAACAAGTTACACATCACTCCTGACGTATTGAGGTGCAACCCCTCTACGCAGCAAGGTACAACCCTTCTACGTAGTAAGGTGCCGCCTCTCACCTTGTACATGTTGGTTCGATCTATCCATCATTTTACCCTTTTGCCCCTGTCATTGGGATGGGTCGGCCTGTTCCATGTTATCTGTGGAATGTTCCAGGAGTGTTTTAATATCTAGTGTTCAGTACTTTTTAGGTATGTATCT
>NW_020700427.1:0-4663 GCF_002925995.2 Terrapene triunguis | reverse complement strand
CAGGCCTTAGGCCTCATACCAGGCCTCTGATACCAAGGTTTATCTCTTAGGGCCTCCTCTTACTACATTCCCCCACTTTTTGTCTTTTTAAGGGGAGGATGTTTACCCATCATCCCGGAAAAGCATAATGCATGGACTAAAGATAACCCAGCGTGCTAAACACTGTTACGTGGTTACCTTATTTTAACATCCATACACTTATGCCCCATCTGTCTCTTTAGTCTGCACATTCCCTCGTACGACTGAGGGACAGATTTTATTATCCAATTATTTTTTAGTCCCTTATGGTGGGCCTGGGAATGTTAGGCCCGGGACCATGACTGAGGAATGTAGTATTATGATTGAGCCTTAGAGGCACTCCCAAATAATTAATATATATGAATTATATGGATATGGCATATATATTTGTAGTGTGTATGGGCATATATGTATAGTATGTATGTGTACATATGATACCACCTTATATCCAAGCATAACCATATTTTTTCAGTCTGGTGTTGTCCTCTGGCCCTTTTACTTTGGAGACACAGATAGAAACACACTTTATTAGGGCAATTCCAGTTATCACCTGCCTCATCATTAGTAGTAGGCTGAGTGTTTTGAAATATTGGGATAGGGATTGTGATAGTGTGTCCCACAGTGCTATGTATATGCAAAGTAAAACAGAAATTTGGAGTAGTGACACTACCACTGAGGCCTTTATATATAAATATATTGTAATTAGTTACTACCCAGTACTGTCCATTCATGTTATGGGTCACCCTTACTGCTGGTTGTCACCCTCTGGTAAGCTTTACTGCGCAGGAAATAGAAGTGGCTAGCTTTTTTGTTCTATTGGTTACACGGCTCTGTGATACATCAGTAGTTAACATAGATCCAGTTGTTTCTTATGGATGCTGTCTTCCAGATAACCTACAGAATGGACAGTAACCAATTTATTAAATATTGCTGTGTTAGGATTTAGTATTGGTACCCAGACACTGAACAAGATTGTTTTAAATAATGTGTACCTTAGTTAGGATGCAGTGTTATTGACCCAAATTATGACTGGTATTAACAGAGAATTTGTTTACCCAATTTGTAGTTACTATGTAACATTTTGTTTGTTTACCACTTTGTTTTTTTTCTTTGCCTTCACGTTGTTTGCTGCCATTTGTTTGTTGATTTTCACCTGTGTGTTGGTTAAACAGTTTAGCAAGGTTATGCATATTGTAAATGTTGTACAGCAATAATACAATACAGCAATAAGACAACAGTACAACAATAATACAGTAGTACAGCAATAATACAGTTGTTTTTACACAGTAACCAAGTTGAAATTAAATGATGGCTTATCCTTGTCCAGCTAGTGTTTTTTAGCTGATTGTTAACTTAATTGTCCATATATGGTAGAGGTGTATTTAACCAGTCTCTTATTTATAAAGCACTTCATTTTTCTGTTCTTGATGCTTGGGGGTTTCTTCACTGTATACTGATATCATCTGGTGTCTTTAGGGTGTGATATTTTTTGGTGTCTTTGGTCTGTGGGATGCAACTTAAACAGCTAGTTAGTTAACATAATAAAGGATTTTTGTTTGTTTTTTGTTAACAAAACTTAATACACAGTTTAACTTAGTTTGTTTACAATGTAATAAGAACAATGTAATAGGGACCGAGCCTTTTATAACACAAGCTATACTTTTGCAGTTGTTGTATAGACATTCATTTTAATTTGAAGTACATTACTAATATTTTTATATGAAATGTAATGCTTAACGGCTAAAATAAATGCTTACAATTTTCCATGAGAAGGTGTATTGCTTTCCCTTGCTGAACAATTTGTTTCAGCAAAGGAGTTAACAGAATTTTTACCACGCTTTTTAGAGTTAATTTGCTTGTGATACCAATTTTACTCTTGTTAACTGTTTAGAAGCACAACTTTAACAACCACTGCTTCCCATTAACATAACATAACAAAAGAAAAGCAAAAAAAATTAAACCAACTATAAAATTAAACCAAAATAAATTTTAAATACAGTACTTTAAGGGTATATTTTCATGATGCTTTGTTATGTTTGGGAGCCAAAGGTGGAAACCTATTGAAAACATGGAAACCTGTTGAGATTGTTTGGTTAGCTTTATGCATAAATTGTTATTTTAAAACATTTTGGTTATGATATTTTTATAACTATATTTAAAAGTGCAAACAACTTTATAAAAGCCCAAAAAAGAAATTAACATTTTGTTAATATTATCTTTACCTTAATGTTGAAGGTTTCCCCTTACATTTTTTCTTTGAATAACAAATAAAAAAAAAACTTAAAAAACAAAACAAAACTGTGATTGATAAGAGAATTCTTTTTGTATGCAATTGCATTATTTGTTGAGGCAGAAATATATGTACATATATTTGTAACTGAAACCTTTTTGAACTTTGCACAAAAAATTGGTGTTAATAATACTACAATTATACCCCAACCATGATCTTAAAATAATGTGGTACCACATATATATAAATTTTTAAAAGGGTATAAAATTGATTTTTGTTGCAACAAAATAAAAATAATAAAAAATAGTAACGTGACACACCCAACATACAACACACATGACATACAGGACAAACTTACAATTAACAACAAATGGCGCCAGAATTCTATTCATAAATATACAAAGTAAGGCAAACAAAAATAAAAAATAAAAAGGGTTATGCTTGAATAAACAAATTATTACCTTATTTAAAACTTGTTACATAAATTGTTAAAAATATATTAATATTTGCCAAATGTATTGTATTAATTTGGTAACAAGGAATTTTGCATTACTTTATATTTAACATTATTTTAAAACTCTGCTATATGGAAATAAGAAAAGCTTATATTTTAAATATTAGTGAGTGGTTAGGATTAGAAGCAGAGTGTGCATTTCTGTTGCTTGGCAACCATATTTTTAAGAAAGTTAGGAGTAATTTCAGCTGTTGCATTCCTGAAGGGTTAAAATACTTAATTTACTGGATTTATTTAAAGTAAAGTTTTTACCTTGTTTTCTTTTTGTTTCTTGTTTTATTCTGTTTTCAATTGCAGTATCTTTTGGAGGTTTCTGTAAAAACTATAACTTTTAAGTTTTAAAACAAAGAGAGAGAGCAGAATTGAGGAGAGGCGGGGGAAAGGGGGGGGTGAAGAGCAACCTAGGAAGGTAGTGAGACCTGAGCCAAAAGAGATTAACTCTATCAAGATATTTGAAAGTACAGGCAGCAGCAACAAGTTTAGCAAACTAAGAAAGCATATAAAGGACAAAACTTAACCGGTATGTAAAAATATTTGAGAAAGACGCTTCTATTTTCAGATATGGGCGCGGAGTGTGGTTCCATGGGTTAAAGCAGTCGGGAACCTGCACAGTTGGGAACCACGCCCCTGTTTTTTATCCTGGCTCTGAGAGGAGAATGGGGGTAGTTACCTGCTCTTGTAAAACCTGAATTTGTTCCCCCAATGTCTGTTGCTTTTGTGTGCATGCCAAATGGATGGCGGGAGTGCCCTTTTTTGCTGCAGTTAACTGGTTTTGGGCAACTCCATGTGTTAATGCATTAATTCTAGGTGTTAACCCACTCAATTTTGGTTTTTTACTTTGAAATTCTTTTTTATTTACTCCCCTGCGATCGAGTTGCAGCTCCTGTCTCCTAATGTGCTTTGTGAACTGTTCCATATTTTCCTTCATTTGATTTACCAATTCTGTGAAAGTATTGTTTGCTACTCTTTCCTTCTGTGCACTTACTTGTCCCGTTCTGACAGGCACCAGTCTAGGTCTCAGTTTAACTGGAACCTGGCTTTTATCATAAGGTAGTGGTTGCAATGCAGTGGACCCCGTTTTATTTTTTAATTTTACTAGGACCACCTTTTTCCATTTCTGTCCCCATTTTTCAGGCACAGGGTAGCTACCAGAAGCTTGCTGTTTACCACCAATATTTATAACAGGGGACGGCACTTTTTGCTTTTGCAGGTTTTCTACAGCTGTTTCTAATTTTTTATTTTCCTGCTTCACTTGCTCGAGCATATCATGAGTTTGGACGGCCTGTTGCCCTGCTAACAGGGCTTGGGCTTTCCAGTGCTTACTCACCAGATCAGCGGTCGGGGTCACCAGTGTTGTCAGATGCTACCGGTGTGGTGCTCTGCTTTCTCCTGTGATGATATCACTCGGCTGCGTGCGTGTGTTCCCTCTGTGTGCGGTCCCAGCTCTGCAGATAGCTGACACAGCAAACCCGACGAGAACCCCCAATAACCACAGAGTCTTAGTAAGGTACAAAGGCACCTTGGCCAGGTTTATTGCGACCCTGACACAATTTCAGTTCCCCGTAGATTACTTAGTCTACCGGGCATACTGCTAGAAAGTGCCGCTTGGCAATGGACTCAGCTTAGTGGCGGGACTTTCCACTGCCCCCTCGGCCAGACAAAGACACCACCCCAGGGATACATTTTTATACACAGGTACAAACAAGTTACACATCACTCCTGACGTATTGAGGTGCAACCCCTCTACGCAGCAAGGTACAACCCTTCTACGTAGTAAGGTGCCGCCTCTCACCTTGTACATGTTGGTTTGATCTATCCATCATTCTACCCTTTTGCCCCTGTTATTGGGATGGGTCGGCCTGTTCCATGTTATCTGTGGAATGTTCCAGTATAGGAGTGTT
>NW_020700426.1:0-4063 GCF_002925995.2 Terrapene triunguis | reverse complement strand
TGTAATTAGGTAAGCTCCGGGGGGAAACGGGCCCTATTTGGCCAACAAAGTGGCGACTCCGCCGGGACTTCTCTCCCTGTGGAGGACACTGACCGGCGACCGAAGGCGATTCCGAGGAGTGGCCACCTCGAGCTGTTGTTTGCTCGGGCCTCGGGTCGTTACAATCGGTCGGGGCGGCGGCGTCCTCTCTAAAGAGAACTCCTAACGACACGGAGATAAGACGGTACCAGAAGAAGGGGAAGGTCCAACAGCCGGACGCGGCCACTCCAGGCGGTAAGTGCGTTTACCTCTTGGGTTTGAGGGATAACGCCCCCGCAGTGTAAATTGGGCCCTTTGGGTAATCCCTGTGTGGGAAGGTATTGTAGATGGACAAATGTTTTGTGGTTATGATAACAAAGCAGGCAACGTTTAATGAATAATTTCACTAACTTTCCTAGTCTGTGGGCCGCACTGAACAATTACTGGGACGTAGAAAAGCCCCAGGGCTTGCTTTTATTCTTGGCAGGGGTACTGTTTTTCTTCATACTAATGATATGCTGGAAGCCAAAATTGTGATAACCAGGTCTAGGACTTAAACCGACTCTAGCCGCACCGAGACTCCTGCGAGGGGAAACCCCGTGACCAGGATATCTTGATCGCAAGGGGGGTCGGTCGAACCCGTGACCAGGTTCAATTAGACATGAGCATAATGGGGTCCGGACAAAGCACATATGCTGGGACACCCTTGGAATGTATGTTAACGTATACGTTTATGGTGTTAAGAAATAGGACTGATATTTTGCTCAAGTGCCATTTGACTCCGACAGGCTCGGTAGTAACGGCTGTTAAACCCCAGAACCCTCCCACTGTTGTAATGCCAGAATCGGTGTCCCCTTCGGCTCCTTCACCCCCACAGGCTTTAGAGAGTACCCCCCCCCCCTTGGTGGGATTGTATCCGTTGATTACTGAGAGTGTGTTAGTCCGTCCAGGAACACAGGATCTTGTGTCATGTTGCTTTTAACATCTGGCTGCTTTTAAGGCAGAGGCAGGAGAATTCTCAACGAATCCAAGCAAGTTCATTTCTATCTTTGAAGGTTGTCTAGCTAGCCATAAGCCTCACGAGGGAGGACTTGGGTAGCCTTATGAGTAAGAATGTTTAAGGGAAGAGACCAGGAAGGGTGGGGGCTAGTTGAGAAACCCACCCTCCTAGCTAAATTGGTAGTGAAAAAAAGCCGGTGCCCATGGAAGGGACGGTTCAGCAAGAAAAGCAGGATCGGGCCCAAGCGGGCAGGCAACAGACAGAGAGATTGGAAAACAGGTTGGAAACTTTGAGGGCATAGTGGAAGGAAAAGAGTAAGTAATTATAAGCATGGGGATTTCAAATCCCCAGGACAATAATTGGAATGGTAAAATCTGAGTTGATTGGGTGTCGTTTTGGGAGACAAGCAAGTGATTTAAGAAAAGAGAGTGAGAAGTTAACTCTGTAGTTGCTAGAGGGAATCAAGCAGTGAAACTTGGTAGGAATGTTTGTAAGTAATTCAGGCAAGAGGTTATTTAAGTGGAATTATTCAACTATGAATACGTTAGTCTAATTTGCTGAAGAACACTCCTGCTGTATACAATCTGTGTTTTATAAGTTTGAGATGAATTGGTATTGTTTTAAAGTTGCAAAACTGAGAATACTTTTGCCAGACACAGGAAACTAGTGTTGTTTAAGGTATTTAGCATTTAATCCTTAAGGTGACTTAATGCTTTACAAGATTTAAAATGTTTCAACTAAAGACCAAAGGTTGTGGCTGCAGCAGGGTGGTCAAAGCCAGGAGAATAAAAGATTTGAATTTGTTTTTGGGTAACAAAATAGCAAATAAAAGATCTGGTAAAGAGAGAGAAGGCATTTAAGGTTTAAAAAGGGAAAGCTATTGGACACCAGAGGTTGTACAGAGTGGAATCCTCAGAAGTGAGTGTGCTTGTTCTGGTTTGTTGCATCAAAGCTTTGCACAGAAATTATGTTACTGGAAAGGGATGGCAACGAGTATGTGTTAATGGTTAGAGAAAAGGTGTATGAGTGAAGAGTGGAAGGTTCCTTTGGAAGTTAGAAGAAGCCAAGAAAGGGAGAAGAGAAAAAAGCACAGAATGAGTTAACTGAGAGGAAAATACAGCTGGCCTCAGTCCGAGGACATTGTTCATAGCCAAGACTTTGCTGACAACCAAGAAAAAGGGGGGGCCTGAATGTGCCCAAGCAAGTGAGATCTGCAAAATACTGCAAGGCATAATGAGGACAACAGAAGGGTTAAAAGGCAGTTTTGCTGGATAGTATTGGCTCAAGGATTTAAAAATTCCCCCACTCTGTTCGTACAGGCTTTGGCCAGAGACTTGGAGGAGTGGGATAATTCAGACAAAGCCCTCTTGCTGTAATATGTAGATGACTTGCTAATTGTTGCTGTGGATCTAATCCCTTGTCTCAGAGCTACTGTGAGTCTCCTAAACTTTATTGGACTGCGAGGATACAGGGTATCTCAAAGCAAAGCCCAAATTGCTCTTTCAGAGGTTCAATATCTGGGATTTCACATCAGGCAGAGAGAGAGAGACAGCCTCCTTCCTTTCGTTTGAGAGCTATCTGCCAAGTTCCCATCCCCAGCAAACGGCTTAGGGCATTCCTGGGCATGGCAGGTTTTTGCAGAATATGGATTCCAGAGTTTGGACTGTGGGCTAAACCTCTGTATAAATGTGTTAAGGGAGCGGAACATGACCCCTTTCACCGGTCCCCAGAAGCGGACAGGGCATTTCAGCTATTAGGTGCCTGGAAGCGTCCTGTGGCATACTTTTCTAAACAACTGGATCAAGTTTCAAGGGGATGGCCAGCCTGTTTGAGGGCGGTCGCAGCTACGGCTCTAGTGCTTGGGGAAGTGGGGTATGGTTTCTTGTCTCAGTACATGTGCCCTCTGTCTGCTGTTCTTTCTTCTCTTCACAGGTACACCAAAGATTCACAGCCTCTTCTCCTGGATACCTCGGGTCCACTCCCTGCAGCCTGATGACTCCATTCTCGTGCGGACCTGGAAGGATGAGCCTCTCCAAGAGAAGTGGAAGGGACCCCACACCATCCTGCTTGTCACCCATACAGCGGCAAAGGTCGAAGGACACAAGAACTGGATTCATCACTCTCAACTGAAAGCAGTGCCCATTCCTGAACAGTGGACTGTCCAGCCTGCTAAGAAGACTGCTGACGACAATTTGGAACTAAAGCTGTTATTCAAAAGACAGTAACGATCACTGGGAATGCGTTGTGATCTCTCTGAACAGTCACAGCATACTCCCCGCGAGAACCCTGAGCATTGGTTTTTATTTTTTCACAGAAGGCGGACCTGGCCTATGTATTTAGTCTTCTTATTTTTTGACTTGTTTAGTGTCAATAATTCTTGTTATCCTCTGGGTATTTGGGTTGTGGTAATTACAATATGGGTTTAGGTTTAGGGTCTCTCACAGCCTCTCTTTTTATCACAGAGGCAATTCTTCTGTTACCTACTGTTTCACCCACATTGCATGCAGGATGGGGAGCCATCCCTGCAAATATGGCTACCAATATCTATGAGGCCCTGAAAATTGCCTTTGCCCATGAGTTTTCTCTCTCCAACTGTTGAATATGTGCCCAGACTCCCCATCATTCAGCGGGATTTCCCTGGAGAGTAGTACCCCAAAATTGGTCAGACTATTGTCAAAGGTGGATGGTTACTAGCAGTAGCACCTCTGACAATTTAAGTTTGCCAATGATACCCTGGCCATAGAGAAAAGCATAAGTTCTGAGCTGTACCAGCTTTGACTGCTGGCTTTGCAGAACCGTCAGGCCCTAGATTATGTGTTAGCCTCACGAGGCGGGGTCTGTGCCCTTATTGGAGAAGAGTGTTGTACCTCCCATACCCCAGAAGTTCCCTTATACCCTCTTATTGATAATTCTGATTGCATGGAGCTTAATCACATTTTGTCTTTAGAGTATGAGAAAACTCTAACAAAGGTTTGTTGAGTGTTCTCAAAGGGGGGATTGTTGGGATCCACTAGGCATAGCTACCAGGTAACTCGGGAGAGCGGA
>NW_020700425.1:0-2565 GCF_002925995.2 Terrapene triunguis | reverse complement strand
TGGTAATATAGAGCAATACAGCTTTAAGCAAGCATCTAACTTTCCATTGCTGCTTGTGGTTTTGAAACAGCGTAACAGGAAACTGTGCAAACTGCACATGAAAGTGCAAGGTGGGGGTGCTGCATCAGGCTACATTCCCCCCCCCCCCGCTTTGATCAATGGATCACAATAAGGATCGTCAGACAGCAGCCCCCCCAAAACAGCTGGTGGAGCTTGGTGACTCGCTGAACCAACAATCAGGTATAACAACATAAGTATAACAATACGATGAAAAGTATACCATGAACAATCCATAAGACGATGATGCGGTGCATTAAGACCGTCAGAATTCCCAAAGCTGTGGGGGACCAGCACTTGACTAGGCCACTAGTCTGGCCCATTGGGCCATGTTGGAACTCTTGTTTAGGAGCTTGGTCCAAATAGACCAGTTCTGGGAGGGAGGAGCGAGCAGGTCGGGTGTGGGAGCCAAAACATCAATGGTTTGGGGTGGGGACGGCACCCGTGCACTATGATAGGTGCCGTTGGCCAGAACACCGGATACGTTGTGGGTACACTGAGTATGGTTATCCGTAAAAGTACATTCTTGACTGGAGGGCAACCAGTAGCAAGAAACATTTTTGCGTGAGGTTGTTATACACACAGATGAAGGTCCCATGTTAAGAACAGATACCCTATTTTGCAGTGGTAGGAAAACATAGAGACCCTCCTTCTTGGGGCCCAGCTTGGAGAAGCAGGCATCCTGGAGCACCGAGCCAGGTGGACAAACCCAAAAACCCAATTTAACCTGCGAGCAGTGGACAGCAGGGGTGAAGTGTCCCAAATCCGGAGTCCAGTGGGATTGAGTTCTAAGGGGGAGCCATAACCGGTCTGCTGCCGGCCAAGGGTTTTTGACTAGCCGGCAAGGGATGGTAGCTGGCGTGGTGCCATCCCGAATTTGTAAGCGGAGCAAACCCTGCCTTGGCCCCATTGAGGTCCACGAGGGGCTGTGGCTAAAATCCCAGTCCAGATTGGGGTTCCGCTGGACCCAAAGGGGAATTGCACCACTGCCCATTTGGGACACTTGACCCTCCAACCAAATCTGCATTTGCAAATGGATCGCCACGCAGAATTGATCCCAGGAGCGGCGGGCCCATATGGACACCACCACTTGGAGGATTTCTGGGGTGAGCACTGAGCCATCCAGCAGTTCCAGAAGGTCTCCTATGAGTGACCTACAGAGGGGAGACAGAAAAGCGATATTTTAGTTCTCACTCCCCCCCTTCCCCTTCCTTACCAGAGTTCATTTATGGGGGGGCCAGGTCCCCCCACCAAAGCCTTAAAGTGGATAACATGTGCCTTTAGATCCCTGTTTTCTTCCTGCAATTCCTGGGACCTAGTATGACTATCTTCCAAGTTCACTGCTGATATGACAGCGGAAGCGGCAGTCGCTGAGGCTGTGATCCTGAGTTTTCCATAGGTTGTGCTCTCTCTGAGTCTCGGTTAAATCCTGGCGGAGCGCCTCCAGTGCCCTGGTGTGCTCTGCTTTAGTGGCATGCCAAGCCCAACATGTTTGCCACAGAAGCCATGCTCCCACAGCCATCTGCCCCTTTTTATCAGGTTTGTATAATGCTAAATACTTCTCATAATTATTTTCCAAGTCTGGAATCGTGTCCCCTCCTGAGATCACGCCAGGACTCCAGGGATCTGTGCCTAAATTCTGCGGCCATGTCAAAAAGGGGGAGGGACGACTTACAACGTCCCACTCCCATTTCTCTGTCTCTACCCTTTCATTTTTCCCCTTAAACAATGGTCCACCCTGCGTTCCCGAAGCCAACCTGGAACCAGCTAGCCTACCTACAAATGGCCACTGGGAACCTGTGCTGAGGAACCACCTGCCGCCCCCTATACCTCGACTACCCCAGAACTCGGACCCAACCTGGGGACTGCTAGCCTACCTGCTGACGGCCACTGAGAACGTGGGGGTGTCGGTCCCTCGTCAGATACTGCTCAAGTTCAAATTAACCCTTTGGTGCCCACATTCTCCACCATTTAATGTTACCCGTTCCTGGAACCAGCCAGGAAATAACCACAGACAAAGGGTGAACTTGAGCAGCACTGAGGCTTGATTTATTGCTTTCCTTATTGCTTCCCTTATTTGCGCAGTTATGCTCACACACACAACTTAGTCATACTGGCAGACTGCAGGTGCGGATGTTGGTTTTGATTTCGGTGGCTGAGGCTGGCCAGGCCACAGCTGCCCAGAGATATAACGTGGGGTGACGAGAGTCCCCAAAGTCCCTTCAGATCCGTGGGAGAGCTCTACTGCTTCCGGTCCGATCCCGAGTTTAGCCTGCTGTTACATTTCCTTGTTGGTAACCCCACCTGGCCTCCCATCTCGAGATTTATATCTTCACCAAGATAATACCATGGTTCCATAAAAGGCGATATTTGCTTCTTTACTTTGCCATTGGCTGTCATTCACGCTCTCTCACTCATTCTTTACATTAATTGATTACATAGTCATAAGCATGAATTCAATTGGTAATATAGAGCAATACAGCTTTAAGCAAGCATCTAACTTTCCAT
>NW_020700424.1:5254-5957 GCF_002925995.2 Terrapene triunguis | reverse complement strand
ATCCAAGGGGGTTGGATCTTGATCCACCAGGAGTTGGTGGAAGGGAGGAGGGGGGGATGGTTAATTTCTCCTTGTTTTAAGATCCAAGGGGTTTGGATCTGTATTCAACAGGGAATTGGTGAAGAATCTCTCAAGGCTACCCAGGGAAGGGAATTAGCATCGAGAGTGGTGGCAGCGGACTAGATCTAAGCTGGTAGTTAAGCTTAGAAGTTTTCATGCAGGCCCCCACATCTGTACCCTAAAGTTCAGAGTGGGGAAGCAGCCTTGACATGGTGGCAGAGCGGTGGGATCATTTAAAACCAAAAGCCAGTAAGATTTTTTTTTCTCCTTTCTAGCTGCTTGGAAAGCAGAGCTGAAGGTAGATGCATATCTTATCTCTCCTTGCCTGAAGGCAGAGGTGTTAAGTTTTTTTTTTACGAGGGTCTTTGTTAAGAGAAGGGTTCAATCAGTGAGCAAACAGCTGGTAAAAGAAATTTACAAGCTGAATTGTTTTTTTTCTTTCTACCTCTCGGGGATAGCTAGTTAGAAAGTCTCTGTTACCTCAGCAGCAGCCTGAGCTGAGTGCATCCCAGTTTCAGTCAACTGCAGAGGGGTGTGGCCCAGCACAAGAAAACAGGAAAATGACTACCAAAGAAGTAGCTAACAAACTAGAACTGGCCAGACTAGAAGCAGAAGAAAATGAAAAAAAAACATCAGAGACTGC
>NW_020700424.1:0-5154 GCF_002925995.2 Terrapene triunguis | reverse complement strand
TTCAATTAAAAAAACTCGAGCAAGAAGCTGAAGAAAAAAAGATGGAGGAGAGGGAAAAAGAGAGGAAGCATGAACTGGAATTAGCAAGGGCTAGGCCGGATATACCAGCCAATCCTAGCAACCCCTCTCCAGGTACCACTTCCCATCCCAGAAAATTCCCCACCTACAAGGCAGGCGATGATAATGAGGCCTTCTTAGAAAATTTTGAAAGGGCCTGCCTTGGATACAGCATCACTACAGACCAGTACATGGTAGAGCTGAGGCCGCAGCTCAGTGGACCCTTAGCAGAGGTGGTGGCTGAAATGCCTAAGGAACACATGAACAGTTATGAACTTTTTAAAAACAAGGCCAGACTCAGAATGGGGCTAACACCCGAGCATGCCCGTCGGCGGTTCAGAGCCCTAAGGTGGAAACCAGATGTGTCATTTACCCAGCATGCCTACCACATTGACAAAAATTGTGATGCCTGGGTATCAGGAGCAAATGTTAAATCTCTGGAAGATCTGCTTTCCCTAGTAAAAATGGAGCAGTTTTTAGAGGGTGTTCCTGAGGAAATAGAAAGGTACATCCTAGATGGGAAGCCCAAAACTGTAACCGAGGTGGGGGAGATTGGAGCCAAATGGGTGGAGGTGGCAGAAAAGAAAAAAAAACTAGTAGCAGTTGGAGCGAATATCAGAAGGGGCAAGCCGAAACAAAACC
The DNA here is from genome assembly GCF_002925995.2 of Terrapene triunguis. NCBI lineage: Eukaryota > Metazoa > Chordata > Testudines > Emydidae > Terrapene > Terrapene triunguis. Next base: position 4,455 of record NW_020700424.1, on the reverse strand, counting down.
TTATCACCGGGGACAACCCAAGGCCCCACCCACATCCCAAGGGAAACCCCAGACGCCTTCTCACTCCACCACACCAGTCTCCACCAACCAACATCGCCCCAGTGATACCTTAGCAGGGCGATGTTTTAAATGTGATGAACTGGGACATATGAAGGCTCACTGTCCCAAGAACCCCAACCGATTACAGTTCATTACACCACAATCACACCAAAGATCCCCAGACCCATAAGCCTCTCTCATACCCTCGGAGCGAAGGGAAACCTCGAGAGTGGGCGGAAAGAAGGTTATCGCTTGGAGGGATACTGGGGCACAAGTGTCAACTATCCACCAATCCCTAGTGGACCCCAAACTCATCAACCCGGAGGTTCCAGTGACAATTCGACCCTTCATGTCACAGTCTGTAACCTTGCCTACAGCCAAGTTGCATGTTCAGTACAAGGGCTGGTCAGGAATGTGGACTTTTGTAATCTATGACAATTATCCCATCCCCATGCTGCTGGGGGAAGACTTGGCCAACCATGTGAAGCTAGCCAAGAGGGTGGGAATAGTCACCCGCAGCCAGGCTAAGCAAGCTTTCACCCCCATCCCTGTTCCTGAGCCATCCACCAGGGCCCCGTCTGTGTTACCAGAGACCCAAACAAAGGTGGTGGAACCGGATCCCCTGCCAACGACTGCAACAGCCATAGTGGATCCAATCCCAGAGACCCAGCCAAAGCCAGTCCCAGAACCGGAACTGGCAACGCAACCAGCACCAGAACCATTGCCAGCACTGAGTCCAGCGCTTGCAAACCCGTCTACCACTCCAACGCCAGAGGGCACCAGCGAGCCTGAACTGGCAGAAGCAGCAGATAACCCTACCCAAGAGGCTCAGCCAGAGCCTGAAATACCACATAGTGCACCAGCGGACAGCGGTTCACAGTCAATGGAAACAGCCCCAGCACCTGCATCACTTCCAGAGGGACCAAGCCCCAGTCCACAGTCCAAGGAGGAACTGATGTCTCCAGCATCAAGGGAACAGTTCCAGGCCGAGCAGGAAGCAGATGACAGCCTTCAGAAAGCTTGGGCGGCGGCACGGAGCACCCCACCGCCTCTCAGCTCTTCTAACCGATCCCGGTTTGTTGTAGAAAAAGGACTTTTATACAAGGAGACTCTTTCTGGTGGGCATCAGGAAGACTGGCATCCTCAAAGACAGTTGGTAGTTCCCACTAAGTATCGGGTAAAGCGCTTGAGCTTAGCCCATGATCATCCCAGTGGCCATTCTGGGGTGAACAGAACCAAAGACCAGTTGGGGAAGTCCTTCCACTGGGAGGGAATGGGCAAGGACATTGCTAATTATGTCCGGTCTTGTGAGGTGTGCCAACGAGTGGGAAAGCCCCAAGAACAGGTTAAAGCCCCTCTCCAGCCACTACCCATAATTAAGGTCCCATTTCAGCGTGTAGCTGTGGATATTCTGCGTCCTTTCCCAAAGAAGACACCCAGAGGAAAGCAGTACATACTGACTTTCATGGATTTTGCTACCCGATGGCCGGAAGCAGTACCCTTAAGCAACACCAGGGCTAAAAGTGTGTGCCAGGCATTAGCAGACATTTTTGCCAGGGTAGGTTGGCCCTCCGACATCCTTACAGATTCGGGAACTAATTTCCTGGCAGGGACCATGAAAAACCTGTGGGAAGCTCATGGGGTGAATCACTTGGTTGCCACCCCTTACCACCATCAAACCAATGGCCTGGTGGAGAGGTTTAATGGAACTTTGGGGGCCATGATACGTAAATTCGTAAATGAACACTCCAATGATTGGGACCTAGTGTTGCAGCAGTTGCCTTTTGCCTACATGGCTGTACCACATCCCAGTTTAGGGTTTTCACCATTTGAACTTGTGTATGGTCGCGAGGTTAAGGGGCCATTACAGTTGGTGAAGCAGCAATGGGACGGGTTTACGCCTTCTCCAGGAACTAACATTCTAGACTTTGTAAGCAACCTACAAAGCACCCTCCGACACTCTTTAGCCCTTGCTAAAGAAAACCTAAAGGATGCTCAGGAAGAGCAAAAGGCCTGGTATGATAAACATTCCAGAGAACGGTCCTTCAAAGTAGGAGACCGAGTCATGGTCTTAAAGGCACTCCAGGCCCATAAAATGGAAGCGTCGTGGGAAGGACCATTCACGGTCCAGGAGCGCCTAGGAGCTGTTAACTATCTAATAGCCTCCCCCACCTCCAACATAAAGCCTAAGGTATACCATGTTAATTCTCTTAAGCCCTTTTATCCCAGAGAATTAAACGTTTGCCAGTTTACAGCCCAGGAAACAGATGACGCGGAGTGGCCTGAAGGTGTCTACTACAAAGGAAAAAGGGATGGTGGCGTGGAAGAGGTGAACCTCTCCGCGACCCTTGGACATCTGCAGCGACAGCAGATCAAGGAGCTGTGCACAAGCTTTGCACCGATTTTCTCAGCCACTCCAGGACGGACCGAACGGGCATACCACTCCATTGACACAGGTAATGCTCACCCAATTAGAACCCCACCCTACTGGGAGTCACCTCATGCCCAAACTGCTATACAAAGGGAGATCCAGGACATGCTACAGATGGATATAATCCACCCCTCTAACAGTGCATGGGCATCTCCACTGGTTCTAGTTCCCAAACCAGATGGGGAAATACGCTTTTGCGTGGACTACCGTAATCTAAATGCTGTAACTCGTCCTGACAACTATCCAATGCCACGCACAGATGAGCTATTGGAGAAATTGGGACATGCCCAATTCATCTCTACTTTAGACTTAACCAAAGGGTACTGGCAAGTACCACTAGATGAAGCCGCCAAGGAAAGGTCAGCCTTCGTCACCCAGGCAGGGGTGTATGAATTCAATGTACTCCCTTTCGGGTTGCGAAATGCACCCGCCACCTTCCAAAGACTTGTAGATGGTCTCCTAGTGGGATTGGGAGAATCTACAGTTGCCTACCTCGATGATGTGGCCATTTTTTCTGATTAATGGACAGTACACCTGGAGCACCTGGAAAAAGTCTTCGAGTACATCCGGCAGGCAGGTCTAACCGTTAAGGCTAAAAAGTGTCAAATAAGCCAAAACAGAGTGACTTACCTGGGGCACCAGATGGGTCAAGGAACTATAAATCCCCAACAGGCCAAAGTGGATGCTATCCAAAAGTGGCCGGTTCCAAAGTCAAAGAAACAGGTCCAATCCTTCTTAGGCTTGGCCGGATATTATAGGCGATTTGTACCACACTACAGCCAAATCGCCGCCCCGCTGACAGACCTAACCAGAAAGAAACAGCCAAATGCAGTTTAGTGGACTGATGAGTGTCAAAAGGCCTTTAACCAGCTTAAGGCGACGCTCATGTCTGACCCTGTGCTAAGGGCCCCAGACTTTGACAAACCGTTCCTAGTAACCACAGATGCGTCCGAGCGGGGCGTGAGAGCAGTTTTAATGCAGGAAGGACCGGATCAAGAATTCCATCCTGTCGTGTTTCTCAGCAAGAAACTGTCTGAGAGGGAAAGCCACTGGTCAATCAGCGAAAAGGAATGCTACGCCATTGTGTACGCGCTGGAAAAGCTACGCCCATATGTTTGGGGACGGCGTTTCCAACTACAAACAGACCATGCTGCGCTACAGTGGGTTCATACCGCCAAGGGGAATAACAAAAAACTTCTTCAGTGGAGTTTAGCTCTCCAAGATTTTGATTTTGAAATACAACACATTTCAGGAGCTTCTAACGAAGTGGCTGATGCACTCTCCCAGGAAAGTTTCCCAGAATCAACTGGTTAAAAATTGTTCTTGGAATGTGGAACATATTGTTAGTTTTTATATAATCAGTAGTATGTCTAAAGGTGCATGTGTCTTATTAACTCTGTTTTCTCCTAGAGCTCCAGGAAGAAATCACAGCCAGTGTGGAACCGGCTGTCCAACACTGTGATTTGGGGGGCGTGTCATAACTATAAAGGGAAGGGTAACAGCTCTCCTGTGTACAGTACTATAAAATCCCTCCTGGCCAGAGACTCCAAAATCCTTTTACCTGTAAAGGGTTAAGAAGCTCAGGTAACCTGGCTGACACCTGACCCAAAGGACCAATAAGGGGACAAAATACTTTCAAATCTTGGGATGGGGGAGAAGGCTTTTGTTTGTGCTCTTTGTTTTGGGGGTTGTTCACTCTTGGGACTAAGAGGGACCAGCCATCAATCCAAGCTCTCCAAATCTTTCTGAACAAGTCTCTCATATTTCAAACTTGTAAGTAAACAGCCAGGCAAGGCGTGTTAGTTTATCTTTGTTTTCTCAACTTGTAAATGTACCTTTTACTAGAGTGTTTACCTCTGTTTGCTGTAACTTTGAACCTAAGGCTAGAGGGGGGTCCTCTGGGCTCTTTAAGTTTGATTACCGTGTAAAGTTATTTTGCATCCTGATTTTACAGAGATGATTTTTACCTTTTTCTTTAATTAAAA
>NW_020700423.1:0-5946 GCF_002925995.2 Terrapene triunguis | reverse complement strand
TCTTCTCTTTCATGGGCCTCCTGTTTGGCTTTTTCTTCTCTTTCATGCTGCTCTGCCTCGAGTTTTTTAATTTCAAGCAGTCTCTGATGTTTTCTCTCGTTTTCTTCTGCTTCTAGTCGGGCCAGTTCTATTTTGTTAGTTACTTCTTTGGCAGTCATTTTCCTGTTTTCTTGTGCTGGGTCACACCCTCTGCAGTTGACTGAGACTGGGATGTGTACTTAGCTCTGGCTGCTGCTGAGTTAACAGAGACTTTCTAACAAGCTACTCCCGAGGATGTAAAAAGAAAAAAAAAAAAACAATTCAGCCTGTAAATTACCTTTACCAGTTCAAAGTTTGCTCCCTTTGAACCCTTCTCTTAACAAAGGACCTCGTTAAAAAAACTTAACACCTCTGCCTTCAGGCAAGGAGAGATAAGATATGCATCTACCTTCAGCTCTGCTCTCCAAGCAGCTAGAAGGAAAAAAAAAATCTCTTACTGGCTTTTGGGTTTAAACGATCTCCACCGCTGCCACCATGTCAAGGCTGAATCCCCACTTTGAACTTTAGGGTTCAAATGTAGGGGCCTGCATGAAAACTTCTAAGCTTATCTACCAGCTTAGCTTTGGTCCGCTGCCACCATCACAAGAATTCCCTCCCTGGGAAGCCTTGAGAAACCTTTCACCAATTCCCTGGTGAACACAGATCCAAACCCCCTTGGATCTTAAAACAAGGAGAAATTAACCATCCCCCCTCCTTCCTCCCACCCTCCTTTCACCAACTCCTGGTGAATACAGATCCAAACCCCCTTGGATCTTAAAACAAGGAGAAATCAATCTGGTTCTTAAAAAAGAAGGCTTTTAATTAAAGAAAAAGGTAAAAATCATCTCTGTAAAATCAGTATGGAAAATAACTTTACAGGGTAATCAAACTTAAAGAGCTCAGAGGACCCCCCTCTGTCTTAGGTTCAAAGTACAGCAAACAAAGATACACACTCTGGTAAAAAGGTACATTTACAAGTTGAGAAAACAAAGTAAATCTAAGACGCCTTGCCTGTCTTTTACTTACTAGTTTGAAATAGGAGAGACTTGTTTAGGAAGATGGGGAGAACCTGGATTGATGTCTGGTCCCTCTCAGTCCCAAGAGCGAACCACCCCTTAAAACAAAGAGCACCACACAAGCCTTTCCCCCCCCAAGATTTGAAAGTATCTTGTCTCCTTATTGGTCCTTGGGGTCAGGTGTCAGCCAGGTTACCCGAGCCTCTTAACCTTTTACAGGTAAAAGGATTTGGAGTCTCTGTACACAGAGAGCTGTTACCCTTCCCTTTATAGTTATGACACGCCCCCCAAATCACAGATAGTGTTGGACGTTTGGTTCCACACTGGCTGTGATTTCTTCCTGGAGTTCTAGGAGAAAACAGAGTTAATAAGACACATGTACCTTTATACATACTACTGATTATATAAAAACTAACAATATGTTTCATTTCAAGAACAATTGTTAACCAGTTAACTCTGGGAAACTTTCCCGGGAGAGTGCATCAGCCACTTTGTTAGAAGCTCCCGAAATGTGTTGTATTTCAAAATCAAAATCTTGGAGAGCTAAACTCCATCGAAGAAGTTTTTTGTTATTTCCCTTGGCTGTATGAAGCCACTGTAGCGCAGCATGGTCTGTTTGTAGTTGGAAACGCCGTCCCCAAACATATGGGTGTAGCTTTTCCAGCGCGTACACAATGGCATAGCATTCCTTTTCGCTGATTGACCAGTGGCTTTCCCTCTCAGACAGTTTCTTGCTGAGAAACACGACAGGATGGAATTCTTGATCCGGTCCTTCCTACATTAAAACTGCTCCCACGCCTCGCTCGGAAGCATCTGTGGTTACTAGGAACGGTTTGTCAAAGTCTGGGGCCCTTAGCACAGGGTCAGACATGAGTGTTGCCTTAAGCTGGTTAAAGGCCTTTTGACACTTATCAGTCCACTGAACTGCATTTGGCTGTTTCTTTCTGGTTAGGTCTGTCAGCGGGGCGGCGATTTGGCTGTAGTGTGGTACAAATCGCCTATAATATCCGGCCAAGCCTAAGAAGGATTGGACCTGTTTCTTGGACTTTGGAACCGGCCACTTTTGGATAGCATCCACTTTGGCCTGTAGGGGATTTATAGTTCCTTGACCCACCTGGTGCCCCAAGTAAGTCACCCTGTTTTGGCCTATTTGACACTTTTTAGCCTTAACAGTTAGTCCTGCCTGTCGGATGCGCTCGAAGACTTTTTCCAGGTGCTCCAGGTGTTCTGTCCATGAATCAGAAAAAATGGCCACATCATCGAGGTAGGCAACTGCAGATTCTCCCAATCCCGCTAGGAGACCATCTACAAGTCTTTGGAAGGTGGCGGGTGCATTTCGCAACCCGAAAGGGAGTACATTGAATTCGTACACCCCTGCCTGGGTGACGAAGGCTGACCTTTCCTTAGCGGGTTCATCTAGTGGTACTTGCCAGTACCCTTTGGTTAAGTCTAAAGTAGAGATGAATTGGGCATGTCCCAATTTTTCCAATAGCTCATCTGTGCGTGGCATTGGATAGTTGTCAGGACGAGTTACAGCATTTAGCTTACGGTAGCCCACGCAAAAGCGTATTTCCCCATCTGGTTTGGGAACTAGAACCACTGGAGATGCCCATGCACTGGTAGAGGGGCGGATTATACCCATCTGTAGCATGTCCTGGATCTCCCTTTGTATAGCAGCTTGGGCATGAGGTGACTCCCGGTAGGGTGGGGTTCTAATTGGGTGAGCATTACCTGTGTCAATGGAGTGGTATGCCCGTTTGGTCCGTCCTGGAGTGGCTGAGAAAATCGGTGCAAAGCTTGTGCACAGCTCCTTGATCTGCTGTCGCTGCAGACGTCCCAGGGTCGTGGAGAGGTTCACCTCTTCCACGCCACCATTCCTTGTTCCTTCGTAGTAGACACCTGCAGGCCACTCCGCGTCATCTGTTTCCTGGGCTGTAAACTGGCAAACGTTTAATCCTCTGGAATAAAAGGGCTTAAGAGAATTAACATGGTATACCTTAGGCTTTATGTTGGAGGTGGGGGAGGCTATGAGATAGTTAACAGCTCCTAGGCGCTCCTGGACCGTGAATGGTCCTTCCCACGACGCTTCCATTTTATGGGCCTGGAGCGCCTTTAAGACCATGACTTGGTCTCCTACTTTGAAGGACCGTTCTCTGGAATGTTTATCATACCAGGCCTTTTGCTCTTCCTGAGCATCCTTTAGGTTTTCTTTAGCAAGGGCTAAAGAGTGTCGGAGGGTGTTTTGTAGGTTGCTTACAAAGTCTAGAATGTTAGTTCCTGGAGAAGGCGTAAACCCCTCCCATTGCTGCTTCACCAACTGTAATGGCCCCTTAACCTCGCGGCCATACACAAGTTCAAATGGTGAAAACCCTAAACTGGGATGGGGTACAGCCCTGTAGGCAAAAAGCAACTGCTGCAACACTAGGTCCCAATCATTGGAGTGTTCATTTGCGAATTTACGTATCATGGCCCCCAAAGTTCCATTAAACCTCTCCACCAGACCATTGGTTTGATGGTGATGAGGGGTGGCAACCAAGTGATTCACCCCATGAGCTTCCCACAGGTTTTTCATTTTCCCTGCCAGGAAATTAGTTCCCGAATCTGTAAGGATGTCGGAGGGCCACCCTACCCTGGCAAAAATGTCTGCTAATGCCTGGCACACACTTTTAGCCTTGGTGTTGCTTAAGGGTACAGCTTCCGGCCATCGGGTAGCAAAATCCATGAAAGTCAGTACGTACTGCTTTCCTCGGGGTGTCTTCTTTGGGAAAGGACCCAGAATATCCACAGCTACTCGCTGAAATGGGACCTCAATTATGGGTAGTGGCTGGAGAGGGGCTTTAACCTGGTCTTGGGGCTTTCCCACTCGTTGGCACACCTCACAAGACCGGACATAATTAGCAACGTCCTTGCCCATTCCCTCCCAGTGGAAGGACTTCCCCAACCGGTCTTTGGTTCTGTTCACCCCAGAATGGCCACTGGGATGATCATGGGCTAAGCTCAAGAGCTTTACCCGATACTTAGTGGGAACTACCAACTGTTTTTGAGGATGCCAGTCTTCCTGGTGCCCACCAGAAAGAGTCTCCTTGTATAACAGTCCTTGTTCTACAACAAACCGGGATCGGTTAGAAGAGCTGAGAGGCGGTGGGGTGCTCCGCGCCGCCGCCCAAGCTTTCTGAAGGCTGTCATCTGCTTCCTGCTCGGCCTGGAACTGTTCCCTTGATGCTGGAGACATCAGTTCCTCCTTGGACTGTGGACTGGGGCTTGGCCCCTCTGGAAGCGATGCAGGTGCTGGGGCTGTTTTCATTGACTGTGAACCGCTGTCCTCTGGTGCACTATGTGGTATCTCAGGCTCTGGCTGAGCCTCTTGGGTAGGGTTATCTGCTGCTTCCGCCAGTTCAGGCTCGCTGGTGCCCTCTGGCATTGGAGTTGTAGACGGGGTTGCAAGCGCTGGACTCAGTGCTGGCAATGGTTCTGGTGCTGGTTGCGTTGCCAGTTCCGGTTCTGGGACTGGCTTTGGCTGGGTCTCTGGGATTGTATCCACTACGGCTGTTGCAGTCGTTGGCAGGGGATCCGGTTCCACCACCTGTGTTTGGGACTCCGGTAACACCGACGGGGCTCTGGTGGACGGCTCAGGAACAGGGATGGGGGTGAAAGCTTGCTTAGCCTGGCTGCGGGTGACTATTCCCACCCTCTTGGCTAGCTTCACATGGTTGGCCAAGTCTTCCCCCAGCAGCATGGGGATGGGATAATTGTCATAGACTGCAAAAGTCCACATTCCTGCCCAGCCCTTGTACTGGACATGCAGCTGGGCTGTAGGCAAGGTTACAGACTGTGACACGAAGGGTTGAATTGTCACTGTAGCCTCCGGGTTGATGAGTTTGGGGTCCACTAGGGATTGGTGGATAGTTGACACTTGTGCCCCAGTATCCCTCCAAGCGATAACCTTCTTTCCGCCCACTCTCAAGGTTTCCCTTCGCTCCGAGGGTATGAGAGAGGCATCTGGGTCTGGGGATCTTTGGTGTGATTGGGGTGTAATGAACTGTAATCGGTTGGGGTTCTTGGGGCAGTGAGCCTTTATATGCCCCAGTTCATTACATTTAAAACATCGCCCTGCTAAGGTATCACCGGGGCGATGTTGGTTGGTGGAGACTGGTGGGGTGGGGTGAGAAGGCGTCTGGGGTTTCCCTTGGGATGTGGGTGGGGCCTTGGGTTGTCCCCGGTGGTAAGGTTTTGTTTCGGCTTGCCCCTTCTGATATTCGCTCCAACTGCTACTAGTTTTTTTCTTTTCTGTCACCTCCACCCATTTGGCTCCAATCTCCCCCGCCTCGGTTACAGTTTTGGGCTTCCCATCTAGGATGTACCTTTCTATTTCCTCAGGAACACCCTCTAAAAACTGCTCCATTTGCAATACGAAGGGCAACTCTTCCGTAGATTTAACATTTGCTCCTGATATCCAGGCATCCCAATTTTTTCCAATGTGGTAGGCATGTCGGGTAAATGACACATCAGGTTTCCACCTTAGGGCTCTGAACCGCCGACGGGCATGCTCAGGTGTTAGCCCCATTCTGATTCTGGCCTTGTTTTTAAAAAGTTCATAACTGTTCATGTGTTCCTTAGGCATTTCAGCCGCCACCTCTGCTAAGGGTCCACTGAGCTGCGGTCTCAGCTCTACCATGTACTGGGTTAGAGGGATGCTGTATCCAAGGCAGGCCCTTTCAAAATTTTCTAAGAAGGCCTCAGTATCATCGCCTGCCTTGTAGGTGGGGAATTTCCTGGGATGGGAAGTGGTACCTGGAGAGGAGTTGTTAGGATGGTCTGCTGCATCCTGCCTAGTCCTTGCTGCTTCCAGTTCCATCTCTCTCTTGTGGGCCTCCTGTTTGGCTTTTTCTTCTCTTTCATGGGCCTCCTGTTT
>NW_020700422.1:0-5322 GCF_002925995.2 Terrapene triunguis | reverse complement strand
GTCTCTGTACACAGAGAGCTGTTACCCTTCCCTTCATAGTTATGACACGCCCCCCAAATCACAGATAGTGTTGGACGTTCGGTTCCACACTGGCTGTGATTTCTTCCTGGAGTTTTAGGAGAAAACAGAGTTAATAAGACATACTACTGATTATATAAAAACTAACAATGTTTCATTCCAAGAACAATTGTTAACCAGTTAACTCTGGGAAACTTTCCCGGGAGAGTGCATCAGCCACTTTGTTAGAAGCTCCCGAAATGTGTTGTATTTCAAAATCAAAATCTTGGAGAGCTAAACTCCACCGAAGAAGTTTTTTGTTATTTCCCTTGGCGGTATGAAGCCACTGTAGCGCAGCATGGTCTGTTTGTAGTTGGAAACGCCGTCCCCAAACATATGGGCGTAGCTTTTCCAGCGCGTACACAATGGCGTAGCATTCCTTTTCGCTGATTGACCAGTGACTTTCCCTCTCAGACAGTTTTTTGCTGAGAAACACGACAGGATGGAATTCTTGATCCGGTCCTTCCTGCATTAAAACTGCTCCCACGCCTCTCTCGGAAGCATCTGTGGTTACTAGGAACGGTTTGTCAAAGTCTGGGGCCCTTAGCACAGGGTCAGACATGAGTGTTGCCTTAAGCTGGTTAAAGGCCTTTTGACACTCATCAGTCCACTGAACTGCATTTGGCTGTTTCTTTCTGGTTAGGTCTGTCAGCGGGGCGGCGATTTGGCTGTAGTGTGGTACAAATCGCCTATAATATCCGGCCAAGCCTAAGAAGGATTGGACCTGTTTCTTTGACTTTGGAACTGGCCACTTTTGGATAGCATCCACTTTGGCCTGTAGGGGATTTATAGTTCCTTGACCCACCTGGTGCCCCAGGTACGTCACTCTGTTTTGGCCTATTTGACACTTTTTAGCCTTAACAGTTAGTCCTGCCTGTCGGATGCGCTCGAAGACTTTTCCCAGGTGCTCCAGGTGTTCTGTCCATGAATCAGAAAAAATGGCCACATCATCGAGGTAGGCAACTGCAGATTCTCCCAATCCCGCTAAGAGACCATCTACAAGTCTTTGGAAGGTGGCGGGTGCATTTCGCAACCCGAAAGGGAGTACATTGAATTCGTACACCCCTGCCTGGGTGACGAAGGCTGACCTTTCCTTAGCGGGTTCATCTAGTGGTACTTGCCAGTACCCTTTGGTTAAGTCTAAAGTAGAGATGAATTGGGCATGTCCCAATTTTTCCAATAGCTCATCTGTGCGTGGCATTGGATAGTTGTCAGGACGAGTTACAGCATTTAGCTTACGGTAGTCCACGCAAAAGCGTATTTCCCCATCTGGTTTGGGAACTAGAACCACTGGAGATGCCCATGCACTGTTAGAGGGGCGGATTATACCCATCTGTAGCATGTCCTGGATCTCCCTTTGTATAGCCGCTTGGGCATGAGGTGACTCCCGGTAGGGTGGGGTTCTAATTGGGTGAGCATTACCTGTGTCAATGGAGTGGTATGCCCGTTCGGTCCGTCCTGGAGTGGCTGAGAAAATCGGTGCAAAGCTTGTGCACAGCTCCTTGATCTGCTGTCGCTGCAGACGTCCCAGGGTCGTGGAGAGGTTCACCTCTTCCACGCCACCATTCCTTGTTCCTTCGTAGTAGACACCTGCAGGCCACTCCGCGTCATCTGTTTCCTGGGCTGTAAACTGGCAAACGTTTAATCCTCTGGAATAAAAGGGCTTAAGAGAATTAACATGGTATACCTTAGGCTTTATGTTGGAGGTGGGGGAGGCTATGAGATAGTTAACAGCTCCTAGGCGCTCCTGGACCGTGAATGGTCCTTCCCACGACGCTTCCATTTTATGGGCCTGGAGCGCCTTTAAGACCATGACTTGGTCTCCTACTTTGAAGGACCGTTCTCTGGAATGTTTATCATACCAGGCCTTTTGCTCTTCCTGAGCATCCTTTAGGTTTTCTTTAGCAAGGGCTAAAGAGTGTCGGAGGGTGTTTTGTAGGTTGCTTACAAAGTCTAGAATGTTAGTTCCTGGAGAAGGCGTAAACCCCTCCCATTGCTGCTTCACCAACTGTAATGGCCCCTTAACCTCGCGGCCATACACAAGTTCAAATGGTGAAAACCCTAAACTGGGATGTGGTACAGCCCTGTAGGCAAAAAGCAACTGCTGCAACACTAGGTCCCAATCATTGGAGTGTTCATTTATGAATTTACGTATCATGGCCCCCAAAGTTCCATTAAACCTCTCCACCAGACCATTGGTTTGATGGTGATGAGGGGTGGCAACCAAGTGATTCACCCCATGAGCTTCCCACAGGGTTTTCATGTTCCCTGCCAGGAAATTAGTTCCCGAATCTGTAAGGATGTCGGAGGGCCAACCTACCCTGGCAAAAATGTCTGCTAATGCCTGGCACACACTTTTAGTCTTGGTGTTGCTTAAGGGTACAGCTTCCGGCCATCGGGTAGCAAAATCCATGAAAGTCAGTACGTACTGCTTTCCTCTGGGTGTCTTCTTTGGGAAAGGACCCAGAATATCCACAGCTACTCGCTGAAATGGGACCTCAATTATGGGTAGTGGCTGGAGAGGGGCTTTAACCTGGTCTTGGGGCTTTCCCACTCGTTGGCACACCTCACAAGACCGGACATAATTAGCAACGTCCTTGCCCATTCCCTCCCAGTGGAAGGACTTCCCCAACCGGTCTTTGGTTCTGTTCACCCCAGAATGGCCACTGGGATGATCATGGGCTAAGCTCAAGAGCTTTACCCGATACTTAGTGGGAACCACCAACTGTCTTTGAGGATGCCAGTCTTCCTGGTGCCCACCAGAAAGAGTTTCCTTGTATAAAAGTCCTTGTTCTACAACAAACCGGGATCGGTTAGAAGAGCTGAGAGGCGGTGGGGTGCTCCGTGCCGCCGCCCAAGCTTTCTGAAGGCTGTCATCTGCTTCCTGCTCGGCCTGGAACCGTTCCCTTGATGCTGGAGACATCAGTTCCTCCTTGGACTGTGGACTGGGGCTTGGTCCCTCTGGAAGCGATGCAGGTGCTGGGACTGTTTCCATTGACTGTGAACCGCTGTCCGCTGGTGCACTATGTGGTATCTCAGGCTCTGGCTGAGCCTCTTGGGTAGGGTTATCTGCTGCTTCCGCCAGTTCAGGCTCGCTGGTGCCCTCTGGCATTGGAGTTGTAGACGGGTTTGCAAGCGCTGGACTCAGTGCCGGCAATGGTTCTGGTGCTGGTTGCGTTGCCAGTTCCGGTTCCGGGACTGGCTTTGGCTGGGTCTCTGGGATTGGATCCACTACGGCTGTTGCAGTCGTTGGCAGGGGATCCGGTTCCACCACCTGTGTTTGGGTCTCCGGTAACACAGACGGGGCCCTGGTGGACGGCTCAGGAACAGGGATGGGGGTGAAAGCTTGCTTAGCCTGGCTGCGGGTGACTATTCCCACCCTCTTGGCTAGCTTTACATGGTTGGCCAAGTCTTCCCCCAGCAGCATGGGGATGGGATAATTGTCATAGACTGCAAAAGTCCACATTCCTGCCCAGCCCTTGTACTGGACATGCAACTGGGCTGTAGGCAAGGTTACAGACTGTGACACGAAGGGTTGAATTGTCACTGTAGCCTCCGGGTTGATGAGTTTGGGGTCCACTAGGGATTGGTGGATAGTTGACACTTGTGCCCCAGTATCCCTCCAAGCGATAACCTTCTTTCCGCCCACTCTCAAGGTTTCCCTTCGCTCCGAGGGTATGAGAGAGGCATCTGGGTCTGGGGATCTTTGGTGTGATTGGGGTGTAATGAACTGTAATCGGTTAGGGTTCTTGGGGCAGTGAGCCTTTATATGCCCCAGTTCATTACATTTAAAACATCGCCCTGCTAAGGTATCACCGGGGCGATGTTGGTTGATGGAGACTGGTGTGGTGGGGTGAGAAGGCGTCTGGGGTTTCCCTTGGGATGTGGGTGGGGCCTTGGGTTGTCCCCGGTGGTAAGGTTTTGTTTCGGCTTGCCCCTTCTGATATTCGCTCCAACTGCTACTAGCTTTTTTCTTTTCTGTCACCTCCACCCATTTGGCTCCAATCTCCCCCGCCTCGGTTACAGTTTTGGGCTTCCCATCTAGGATGTACCTTTCTATTTCCTCAGGAACACCCTCTAAAAACTGCTCCATTTTTACTAGGGAAAGCAGATCTTCCAGAGATTTAACATTTGCTCCTGATACCCAGGCATCACAATTTTTGTCAATGTGGTAGGCATGCCGGGTAAATGACACATCTGGTTTCCACCTTAGGGCTCTGAACCGCCGACGGGCATGCTCGGGTGTTAGCCCCATTCTGAGTCTGGCCTTGTTTTTAAAAAGTTCATAACTGTTCATGTGTTCCTTAGGCATTTCAGCCGCCACCTCTGCTAAGGGTCCACTGAGCTGCGGTCTCAGCTCTACCATGTACTGGGGTGGAGGGATGCTGTATCCAAGGCAGGCCCTTTCAAAATTTTCTAAGAAGGCCTCAGTATCATCGCCTGCCTTGTAGGTGGGGAATTTCCTGGGATGGGAAGTGGTACCTGGAGAGGAGTTGTTAGGATGGTCTGATGCATCCTGCCTAGTCCTTGCTGCTTCCAGTTCCATCTCTTTTTCTTTCAGCTCCATCTCTCTTTTATGGGCCTCCTGTTTGGCTTTTTCTTCTCTTTCATGGGCCTCCTGTTTGGCTTTTTCCAGCTCCATTTCTCTCTTGTGGGCCTCCTCTTTGGCTTTCTCTTCTCTGGCTCTCAGCTCCATCTCTCTCTTGTGGGCCCCCTCTTTGGCTTTCTCCAGCTCCATCTCTCTCTTGTGGGCCCCCTCTTTGGCTTTCTCTTCTCTGTCTCTCAGCTCTATCTCTTTTTCTTTCAGCTCCATAGCTCTCTTGTGGGCCTCCTCTTTAGCTTTTTCTTCTTTGGTAGTCATTTTCCTGGTTTTCCTGTGCTGGGTCACCCCCTCTGCAGTTGACTGAAACTGGGATGTACTTAGCTGTGGCTGCTGCTGAGTTAACAGAGACTTTCTAACAAGCTACTCCCGAGGATGTAAAAAGAAAAAAAAAACAATTCAACTTGTAAATTGCCTTTACCAGTTCAAAGTTTGCTCACTGATTGAACCCTTCTCTTAACAAAGCCCCTTGTTAAAAAAAACTTAACACCTCTGCCTTCAGGCAAGGAGAGATAAGATATGCATCTACCTTCAGCTCTGCTCTCCAAGCAGCTAGAAGGAAAAAAAAAATCTCTTACTGGCTTTTGGGTTAAAACGATCTCCACCGCTATGCCACCATGTCAAGGCTGGATCCCCACTTTGAACTTTAGGGTTCAAATGTAGGG
>NW_020700421.1:0-3353 GCF_002925995.2 Terrapene triunguis | reverse complement strand
AAAGTGCTGATAAAACTTTTATTCTTTTGGACCTAAATTTACAGTCCTCTATTGCAGTGTCCTTCATTTTATTACTGCAATACTAATGAATTCTTAAGAAGACAATGCTCTGCCTTGCTCTGGTTAAACTGCATTACTACAGCCAGTTACAAAAGACTCACCTTATCCAAGAGTTAAGTTTCCTGCGTTGTGTAGGAGTCAACCCTACTATGGAATCAGTGGCATATTTCTACATATATTTTCCTTACAAAATTAGTTCTTTGTTATAATGCTGTGGTTGGTTTTAGATTAACATATTTTTAATATTTGTAATACGATACCATACCTATATACTCTAAAGGTTGGTGACAAGTGATTGCAGTGGGTAGTTTTTATAGCAGCATGTAGTGTTATAACTATTAATAGATTCCAAGGCCAGAAGGAACCATTGTGATCATCTAGTCTGACTTTCTGTGTAACACAGAGCATAATTCTTAGAGTATGTCTTTTAGGAAAAAATCCAAATTTGATTACGATTATGATTATCTTTACGGCTGGTGTACACAACCTAAGGAGAAGATGTTTCTCCAAAGGTGAAATAGCCATTTAACTAGCACCACACATAGCTACCAGTTGGCAGACCAATACACTCTCTCTCTCTCTCTCTCTCACTCTCACACACACACTTCTTTCTTCAAAGCATTTTTATAAAACATCTATGGTACTCCATAAATCAGCAATGTTTAGTTGTTGCAAAATGTTTGTAGGGAGGATTTTCTGATTTACTAAGGAATTTTTAGTGCACTTCTGCAATATATTATGCTTGGTCACCCATGTATAATTAAAATTACTTATCCAAATCGGGTTGTTGTGTTGGTTATCTTTAAAAAAAAATGTTTTAGTAGGCAAGCTCAGCAAACTAGCATCTAGGAGTGTGTCTGCCACACCAGTAAGCTAAATCTAATCAGAAAGCATGCTTTCTGATATGGTAATGAAGACTTTTATCCAGTTAACGCTGCTACTTAGTTTTCAGTGCTGATTCAGGGGGAGCTCTTTGCTGGAAAACCATTGTCAGTAATAGTTTTGTTGTGGCAAAAATGATGATTAAAATTCCTGTTGATGAATCATTGAGACATGCTCGGTGTAAATCTCCTTTTAAAATGTTAAGTAGAGAGAGTCCTTTTGAAAGAACTTTAAAGTATGTGATGTGAGTTGGCTGAGCACGTCTAATCTGTTTCCTAGTATAGACATGGCTCTGCTATGGACACAATTTAAACCAGGGATCAAATTGGAATTGGGAGAAAATAGTGGTATCTTCTCAGGCTCCCTCAGTAAATCCACCTCTACCCACTTGAGGCTCCAAAATGAGATGCTACTCGGAGTAGATCATGCAGATCTTCTAATTATAATTCTCCCAGTTCCTTGTGTGCTTTGATCATCAGCGAAAGTGGTTAATGTCTTCCCAGACCAGTGATTGGGGTGGGCCAGACATTGGGCCAAATTCTGACAGGCACTGCATAAACCCATCTAGCAACAAGTTCATAGTGTAGAAGTGTTCTACTCTAGATTACTTCAAAATTGAATGATTAGCTGCTCTTCAAGTTCTTCAAGAGTTTGCAGAGAGGCATTTTGGCATGGAATGTGTGTCAGGATGTAGTCCACATATTTATGCTCCCTGACCTGCCAGGAGCTATGACGAACGACTGCTCAGTGCAGACTTTTTGCTCCTGGAAGGAGTAATTTGCTTGGGGTATGTGTTGGGCTGATACCAGCAAATACCAATACATATAAAAGACTGCTTTTTTTCAGCTTACAAGTGTACACATTTTGAGAATTTTTGTGGTTCCAGCAATGTTCCCTTTACATTTTCTTTGTACTGAACAGGTTACAGACTCCACTGAGCACTACACTCACAAGTTTACACTTGTCCAGGACAAAATGGGTGAGGGGAGTTGTGGGGGGTGGGAGGGATGTATACAGAGGGGGTTTTCACTCTCTTCCCTACAAGCTGTGGGTGTTCAGGGGCTAGGGGTGAGTGGATGGATGTGTGTATGTGTAGGCTAGGGTGACCAGCCACCAAGTATGAAAAATCGGGACGGGGGTGGGGGGTAATAGGAGCCTATACAAGAAAAAGACCCAAAAAATCAGGATTGTCCCTATAAAATCGGGACATCTGGTCACCCTATTGTAGGCTTGAGTGGTGTGTAGGGAGTGTCCCAGGGCTGCCGCCACCTCCTGATTGGGCTGAGCGTGTCCCCGAAACCAGCAGCATTCCCACTCCCCCTGCATGCACCCTGTCATGAAAGGTGGTCGGTGAGCAGGATACAGCAGGTGTTTAAACGGCACCCCATATTCTTGCTGGGGCTGCACAGAGGAGATGAGTGGCACAGTTTCTTACCTGGGCAGCATATATAAGATTGAGGTTTGGCCGTGCAGTTTATAGGGAACATTAGGTTCTGATTTTTTGCCCTAAAGTTTTGTGTTGTTAAAAATGACCTTGAATTGCAACTGTGTGTCAATTTCTTACACAAATAGGGATTTTTTAATTCATCTCCTAGAAGAATGAGGAATATGGTCGTTAGTGATTTTCTCCACAAATAGAAAGGAAACTCGGATCTTTGAGGCAAGTCAGTAGACTTTTTCTTTTGTATCTGGAGAATGTGTCACTAGAGATCCTTCCAAATCCCTGGAATCCTCCAAGTAACAGTATTTTATAATTCATGCCCATATTTCTTCCTCCTCCTCCTCCTTTCATTCTTTCTTGACTTACTGAGTTACTTGTGGAGGGGAGTACAAGAGGCAGCAAATGTATTGGTTGACACCCCCGATTTCAAGAGGATCTACATTGAGAAATATTGGGATGAGCAGTGGTGGTATGTGTATCGAGAGCCTTTCTAATGAACCATAATTAGGGCCCCACCAAATTCACGGTCCATTTTGGTCAATTTCACGGTCATAGGGTTTTAAAAATAGTAAATTTCATGATTTCAGCTATTTAAATTTGAAATTTTATGGTGGTGTAATTGTAGGGGTCCTGGCCCCAAAAAAAGTTATGTGGGGGAGGTTGCAGTACTGCTACCTTTACTTCTGCACTGCTGCTGGTGGTGGCGCTGCCTTCAGAGCTGGGCAGCTGGAGAGTGGCAGCTGCTGGCTGGGAGTCCAGCTCTGAAGGCAGAGCCAGCAGCAGTGCAGAAATAAGGATGGCATAGTATGGTATTGCCGCCCTTACTTCTGCACCGCTGCTGGCGGGGAGCCTCCTTCAGAGCAGGGTGCCCGGCCAACAGCCGCCGCTCTCCGGCCATCGAGCTCTGATTGCAGCACAGAAGGAGGATGGCAATACCGCAATCCTCCTAAAATAATCTTGTGACCCCCCC
>NW_020700420.1:0-2607 GCF_002925995.2 Terrapene triunguis | reverse complement strand
CACACACACACACACACACACACACACACACACACACACACACACACTTCTTTCTTCAAAGCATTTTTATAAAACATCTATGGTACTCCATAAATCGGCAATGTTTAGTTGTTGCACAATGTTTGTAGGGAGGATTTTCTGATTTGCTAAGGAATTTTTAGTGCACTTCTGCAATATATTATGCTTGGTCACCCATGTATAATTAAAATTACTTATCCAAATCGGGTTGTTGTGTTGGTTATCTTTAAAAAAAAAAATGTTTTAGTAGGCAAGCTCAGCAAACTAGCATCTAGGAGTGTGTCTGCCACACCAGTAAGCTAAATCTAATCAGAAAGCATGCTTTCTGATATGGTAATGAAGACTTTTATCCAGTTAACGCTGCTACTTAGTTTTCAGTGCTGATTCAGGGGGAGCTCTTTGCTGGAAAACCATTGTCAGTAATAGTTTTGTTGTGGCAAAAATGATGATTAAAATTCCTGTTGATGAATCATTGAGAAGTGCTCGGTGTAAATCTCCTTTAAAATGTTAAGTAGAGAGGGTCCTTTTGAAAGAACTTTAAAGTATGTGATGTGAGTTGGCTGAGCACGTCTAATCTGTTTCCTAGTATATACATGGCTCTGCTATGGACACAATTTAAATCAGGGATCAAATTGGAATTGGGAGAAAATAGTGGTATCTTCTCAGGCTCCCTCAGTAAATCCACCTCTACCCACTTGAGGCTCCAAAATGAGATGCTACTCGGAGTAGATCATGCAGATCTTCTAATTATAATTCTCCCAGTTCCTTGTGTGCTTTGATCATCAGCGAAAGTGGTTAATGTCTTCCCAGACCAGTGATTGGGGTGGGCCAGACATTGGGCCAAATTCTGACAGGCACTGCATAAACCCATCTAGCAACAGGTTCATAGTGTAGAAGTGTTCTACTCTAGATTACTTCAAAATTGAATGATTAGCTGCTCTTCAAGTTCTTCAAGAGTTTGCAGAGAGGCATTTTGGCATGGAATGTGTGTCAGGATGTAGTCCACATATTTATGCTCCTTGACCTGCCAGGGGCTATGACGAACGACTGCTCAGTGCAGACTTTTTGCTCCTGGAAGGAGTAATTTGCTTGGGGTATGTGTTGGGCTGATACCAGCAAATACCAATACATATAAAAGACTGCTTTTTTTCAGCTTACAAGTGTACACATTTTGAGAATTTTTGTGGTTCCAGCAATGTTCCCTTTAAATTTTCTTTGTACTGAACAGGTTACAGACTCCACTGAGCACTACACTCGCAAGTTTACACTTGCCCAGGACAAAATGGGTGAGGGGAGTTGTGGGGGGTGGGAGGGATGTATACAGAGTGGGTTTTCACTCTCTTCCCTACAAGCTGTGGGTGTTCAGGGGCTAGGGGTGAGTGGATGGATGTGTGTATGTGTAGGCTTGAGTGGTGTGTAGGGAGTGTCCCAGGGCTGCCGCCACCTCCTGATTGGGCTGAGCGTGTCCCCGAAACCAGCAGCATTCCCACTCCCCCTGCATGCGCCCTGTCATGAAAGGTGGTCGGTGAGCAGGATACAGCAGGTGTTTAAACGGCACCCCATATACCTGCTGGGGCTGCACAGAGGAGATGAGTGGCACAGTTTCTTACCTGGGCAGCATATATAAGATTGAGGTTTGGCCGTGCAGTTTATAGGGAACATTAGGTTCTGATTTTTTGCCCTAAAGTTTTATGTTGTTAAAAATGACCTTGAATTGCAACTGTGTGTCAATTTCTTACACAAATAGGGATTTTTTAATTCATCTCCTAGAAGAACGAGGAATATGGCTGTTAGTGATTTTCTCCACAAATAGAGAGGAAACTCGGATCTTTGAGGCAAGTCAGTAGACTTTTTCTTTTGTATCTGGAGAATGTGTCACTAGAGATCCTTCCAAATCCCTGGAATCCTCCAAGTAACAAACAGTATTTTATAATTCATGCCCATATTTCTTCCTCCTCCTCCTCCTCCTTTCATTCTTTCTTGACTTACTGAGTTACTTGTGGAGGGGAATACAAGAGGCAGCAAATGTATTGGTTGACACCCCCGATTTCAAGAGGATCTACATTGAGAAATATTGGGATGAGCAGTGGTGGTATGTGTATCGAGAGCCTTTCTAATGAACCATAATTAGGACCCCACCAAATTCACGGTCCATTTTGGTCAATTTCACGGTCATAGGGTTTTAAAAATAGTAAATTTCATGATTTCAGCTATTTAAATTTGAAATTTTATGGTGGTGTAATTGTAGGGGTCCTGGCCCCAAAAAAAGTTATGTGGGGGAGGTTGCAGTACTGCTACCTTTACTTCTGCACTGCTGCTGGTGGTGGCGCTGCCTTCAGAGCTGGGCAGCTGGAGAGTGGCGGCTGTTGGCTGGGAGTCCAGCTCTGAAGGCAGAGCCAGCAGCAGTGCAGAAATAAGGATGGCATAGTATGGTATTGCCGCCCTTACTTCTACACCGCTGCTGGCGGGGCGCCTCCTTCAGAGCAGGGTGCCCGGCCAACAGCCGCCGCTCTCCGGCCATCGAGCTTTGATTGCAGCACAGAAGAAGGATGGCAATACCGCAATCCTCCTAAAATAATCTTGTGACCC
>NW_020700419.1:0-1222 GCF_002925995.2 Terrapene triunguis | reverse complement strand
AAAACCTGCTGGGGAAATGGGTGTGTTCAGGGGAAGCTGAGTGTGGTGTTTGTTGTTCCAGAGGGAGCTTCCCTAGGGGGGTCTCGGTTGGATTACGATAACGTGGAGGAGCCTGCCTTGAGCAACGTTCCCCAGACTCCAGACAGTCGAGGTGAGCAGTGATGAATCCGACTCCTGGAAGCCACATTACCCCTTGGCTACTGCTGCTCCACCCCCTTCATTCCCTAGTCTGCCTTTTGATCCTGAGCTCAGGGCTGGGAAGAATTATCCCAGACTAGCCTGGCTGAAGCCAGGGAGAGGCATTCCACAGTTAACAGCTCCCCTCATTGTGCCCTTAAGGTGCCCTTTGTTATTTTTGTGTTTCCTGTTTGCTTCCCCACCAATAGCCTCCTTTGATTTTCTCTGTGCAGTCTGGCAGGATAATATCAAACAGCTAAACAGAGATGTATGTGGCATTCATAAGAAATAATACACATAACTCCCTCTTTCGCCACACCTGGCATGTAGTTTATTTCTCTATTCAGTGGAAAGCCTCTTCTCATTACCATTAATTCCCATCTTTATTTCAGAGGTCCCTGCCCTGCCTGGAGATGACCCAGGGGACGGTTATGATGATGCCAGAGAAATTTCGGACCTTGAAGATGACCCTGGTTCTGGACCTAGTGCCCAGGAAGTCACTGGGGCCCATGGGGAAAGCGTCAGGAACAGGGATTCAGAGACAGGTGAGTGGAGTGAGGACAACTCACCTGGAAGAGCCTTTACTGGCCACTAGAGGTCACTGACACTGCACTGATATACAATTATTGGTAAACTACCAGCTATATCCCCACCCTGACCTCTACTAAACAGAGTTAAATGGACTTAAACCAAGAAAAAGAGAAGATTTCCTATTAAGGTCCCTGATCCTACAAATACTAGATCCCATTTGTCACTCTACTCACATGAATAGTCTCGCTGGCTTCAGTGGGATTGTCCAAATCATCAAATTTACATGGGTCCATTGGCAGGATCGGGGCCAAAGTGCCTTTCCCCAAACCAGGTGTCAGTGCCCTGCATGGTAATGGGAAGAGCAGGTCCCTCGAGTGCGGTTAGTTAGTGGCCTGGCATCAGGTTTGCAATCACTCTCTTCAATATGGAAATGTCCCCGTTAGCATAGAATCAGAGCTGGGGTCCAGGGCTGAGCTCCCACTTTGCACCTCAGGGGAAACTGGGTTGGGATGAA
>NW_020700418.1:3546-5980 GCF_002925995.2 Terrapene triunguis | reverse complement strand
CATTCCTCTAAACAGTCATTTGGTTCTGTTTACCCTTAGTTTACTACCCCTCCTCCAGCTAGAAACATGCAAACCTCATCATTATTGCTTAGGACCTGGTTATGAGCAAGGTCGTAATAGGTAACTGGCTATTTACATATTCCAATTCCTGTCCTTGGCTCTTGAGGCCGATTAGAGTTAAACATGGAAGGACAGAGTTTAAACATGGAAGAACTTTGGTTCATATATATATATGCCTAGTAACCCCAACAGATCCCTCCTTTGAGAATACTCAACAAACTTTTGGCTGAGTTTTCTCATATTCTGTAGACAAGATATGATTGAGTGCCATAGAGCTAGGGTTTTCAATGAGAGGGTATGCTGGGATTTCTGGGGAACGGGGGGCACAAAGCTTACGGAGGAGCAATTTAAAACAAGCAATCAGGAGGAGAGTGACCAGGCACAGTACCACACCTGTGAGGAGGAGACGCACAAGGCTATTTCCCAGTCCTCCTAGGTTGGGCAACCAACTCCAAAGGGAATCAAAAACTGTGGGTTCCCTTTCCTGAGCCTTCCACTGCTCAAAAGCCTGTTCGGCTGACAGGACGTGCTTGTTAATGTCCTGTGAGTTTTCTGGGACATAAGTACAACATTCACTCCCAATAAGGACACACACTCCGCCCTGGGAGGCTAAAACATAATCTAAAGCCTGTCTGTTTTGCAGGGACAGCAACCGGAGCTGGTAAAGCTCTGAGTTAAGGCTTTTCTCTATGGCCAAGGTCTCATTGGCATACTTGGTGAGAAACACAGAGGGCCTACGATAAAATTGAGCCAGTCGTCCCACCCCATTGGATGGGAGAAAGATCATACCCAATCTGTCTCCTTCTGTAATGGGCTCTGGGGTGGCATACAAAGATCTATGCTGCCTAGGGCGGCCAGGGGGCAGTTTAGGGAAGACACGAAGGGGAGGGGCAAGATATCCTAGGTAGCAGCTTCCATACCACCGATGCGGTAGCCACTTATAGGCAGAGGTACCGCAAATATAAAAGGAGTGGCCATTCCCTACCAAGCCATTATAACCGCTACTCCACCTATTTGCTTGTCTGTCATTCAACGATCCGAGCCGGGCGGTAGAGTTGGATTTGCCATTAACATAGACAGGGATGGAAGCATCACTGTCAGGGGATAAATAATACTGACAGGTGCTATTCCCAGCAAACCAGGTGTGATTGCTGGACTTAAACTGTCGATAGCACACCAAACCAGGGGCCACTGGCCGCAACCTAATAGGGGAAGGGATATACGTTGAGTTGGCCTGCGGCTTCCAGGGGTCGTCCCTTAACGCATACTGGGACTCAATGGTACAGTTCTGCGACAAGGGGGTACCCAAGGCATTTTTCCCTCTACTGAACCATCCCCAACAGATATCTGACCAATTCTGGGGAACTACCCTCCAGGGTAACCCTGCAGCATGGTGCGGGATTTGGGAGCATACCCAGCAGTTGGAGAGGTTAAACTCTTGGGCAAAGCAAACCTTCAGGGACTCGTATGTGTTTGTCTCTAAGTTAGTAGGGATTCCTTTCCATCCCGCATGTGCCTGGGGGGGAAACGGGAGTTAACAAGAGGAGTGTCTCTATGGCAAAGAGCACCACTGTGGCAGACCCTAGACCTGAACTCATATTGGGCAGGTGACCCTAGGGCCTAACAATCACAATTCCCCAAATACCCACAAAATAACAATTACCAATAGCAAGCAGATTAAAAACAACAGGGACCAGGCCACCAGGTTAGGCCGGCCCTGTGAAAATAAACACAACCAATGCTCAGAGGTCTCGCGGGGAGTGCGCTGTGACTGTCCAAAGAGATCACAGGGCATTCCCAGCAGACACTATTGTCGCCTGAATAACAGCTTAAGTCCCAGATCGTCGCTGGCAGTCTTCTCTGCAGGCTGGATGGTCCACCGTTCAGGAGCAGGCACTGCTTTCAGGCGAGAGTGATGAATCCAGTTCTTGTGTCCCTCAACCTTTGCCGCTGTATGGGAGACCAGCAGGACGGTGTGAGGTCCCTTCCACTTCTCTTGGAGAGGCTCGTCCTTCCAAGTCCGAACGAGTACGGAATCGCCTGGCTGCAAGGAGTGGATCGGGGCATCCAGCGGGAGAGGCTGCAAATCTTTGGTATACCTGTGGAGAGAACAAAGAACAGCAGACAGAGAGCACATGTACTGAGATAAGAAGCCACACCCCATTTCCCACTCCCCTGCTAGAACCCAGGGCCGGCTCCAGGCACCAGGCACCCAAGCTGGTGCTTGGGGCGGCACCTGGAGGGGGGCGGCGGCACGGCGCTCCGGCCGCCGGGGAGAGCGGGGGCCACAGCAGGGCTCGCCACCCTGCCCCCGGCGCTCTGGCCGCCGGGGGGGAGAGCCGAGTCCCCGCCGGGGCTCGCCGCCCTGCCCCCG
>NW_020700418.1:0-3446 GCF_002925995.2 Terrapene triunguis | reverse complement strand
CCCCCCCCCCGCGGGGGGGGGGGGCAGCCGGAGGCTTTTTCGCCTGGGGCGGCGAAAAAGCCAGAGCCGGCCCTGCTAGAACCGGTGTACCATTCATAGGCCATGCCCTTCCAAACATAATCTCGAAGGGACTGAGCCCTAACCTGCCCTTAGGGAGAGCGCGAATGCGGAGCAAAACAAGGGGCAAAGCATCAGGCCACTTAAGGGAAGCCTCTTGGCAAACCTTTGAGAGGTGCCGCTTAAGAGTCTGATTTGTACGCTCCACTACCCCACTGGCCTGCGGTCGCCAGGGCGTGTGAAGCTTCCAGGGGATCTGTAGGGTATCTGATATCTTCTGAACGACTTGGGATGTGAAGTGTGTTCCATTGTCAGATTCCATCCACTGGGAGAGCAATCTGAGCCTTACTCTGTGCTACTCGATATCCTCGGAGTCCAACAAAGTTCAGGAGGCTCACAGTGGCTTTAAGGCAAGAGGTTAGACCCACAGCAGCAATTAACAAGTCATTCACATATTGTAGGAGGAGGACTTTGTCCTCGTTGTCCCACTCCTCCAAGTCTCTAGCCAGGGCCTGGCTGAAAAGGGTGGGGGAATTTTTAAATCCCTGGGCCAGCACTGTCCAGCAAAACTGCTTTCTAACCCTCCTTTTGTCCTCCCACTCGAAGGAGAAAATCTCCTGAGACTGGGGGTCAACCGGAATCGTGAAGAAAGCATCCTTTAAATCCAGGACTGAAAAATGGGTGTACTGCCCCCCTATAGAGGCCAACAATGTATACGGATTTGGAACAAGGGGGTGTAGAGTCTTAACCCGCTCATTAACTGCCCTCAGGTCCTGGACCAGCCGATATGTGCCATTGGGCTTTTGTACAGGCAAGATAGGAGTGTTCCAAGCTGACTGACATTCTCAAAGTACCCCGCACTTTAGGAACTGGTCTATAGTCTCCTGCAGTCCCTCTCTGGCTTCCCTTTTGATCGGATAGTGCTTGATTCGCACTGCACCTTTTCCTGGCAAGAGCTGAACAATAATAGGAGTATGATGGGCTGCCTTTCCTGGGATCCCTGATGCCCATACCAGAGGAAAAACCCGCTTCTCCCACTGACTCCACTCTGGGGCTTGTATAGCTGAGGGCTCAATTGCAAGTGTCATTATCCAGGCATTCTCTGGGGGTAAGGTGAGGCTTATTTCATCTTGAGTGAAATGCAGGGTAGCACCTAAGCGACAAAGCAGGTCCCGTCCTAATAGTGGCGTTGGACAATTGGGGAGGTAAACCAGTCTGTGAGATAGAGTTCTGTTCCCCAAAGCACATTCCGCTGGGGCATATACTGGGCACTTAGTTCCTTTCCCTGTGGCTCCCACCACAGTGAGGGAATCTGCCACAGGCAGCTGAAGGGGTTGGTTTACAGCAGTTCGTGCAGCTCCAGAGTCTATTAAAAAGTCTATGTCTGAATCTCCCACCCGCATTTTTACTCGGGGTTCCGGGGGCAGGATAGTCCGTCTCCCCTGACACCCCTATTCTTGATCCTCTGCTGCCATCATAGGGGTACCTTCCCTTTCGGGGCACTCATTTTTCCAATGTCCCTCCTTTCGGCATATGGCACACTGATTGCAACCCAGACGCCTTTCCTGTAAGCCAGGGCGCCCACGCCCACGTCCTCTCATTCCCCGGCCTCTTCCACCTTCCTGAAATCTTCCCCTGTCACCAGCCTGTACTGCTGCAACCATCATTTTCACTTGCCTCTTTTCCTTTTCTCCTTCCCTAAGGCTGTAAGCCCTGTTTGCAGTTTCCAGAATCTGTGCCATTGTCATGCCCATCAAATCCTCCTTTTTCTGCAGTTTCCTTTTAATATCAGGAGCAGCACGGCTGGTAAAGATACCCTTTATAATTGCCTCAGTAGCCTGATCATCAGGGTTTGCATTAGTAGTTTGCCTGATGGTATCCCGAATACGCTGCAGAAAAGCAACCGGACTCTCTTTTGGCTCCTGTACTAGCTCATACGGCTTAGCCCAATTGTTATGTCTGACAGCTGAGTGTCGGAGACCATGTAATAGGAGCTCCTTGTATACAGTGAGAAGGGTGAAATCCGCCGGCACGTTGGGATTCCACTGGGGGTCTGCTGTAGGGACCTGAACTGCAGCAACAGGGACATTTGCTGCATTTGCCTCATGTCTATGCTGTGCCTCCTCCCGTGCCTTAGACACAACCTGATTTCGCTCCACCTCAGACAGCAGGGTCTGCATAAGGACATTACAGTCATCCCAGTCAGGCTTATGGCTAGCCAGACACCCTTCAAAGACCGAGATAAACTTGCTTGGATTCGTAGCGAATTCCCCTGCCTGTGTCTTAAAAGCTGCTAGGTCCACTGGGTATAAACCTGCATTGTAGTGGCTGGACGATTTTCTGTTCCAGTACAGGCTATCCGAGTCTCAGTAATCAATGGATAGAATCCCACCGAGGGGGCAATCTCTGGGACCTGAGGCACCCTGTCTTTATATGGTGGGGGTGTTGGAGCCGAAGGGGACACCGACTCTGCCATCTCAACCGGGGGAGGGTTCTGGAGACTAACAGTAGTTACTACCGAACCTGTCGGAGTCAAATTACACCTTTGCAAAAGATCTGACCTATTTCTTAACAACATAAACAACTGTACATACATATGTTCATTCCATTTACCCGTTCGCTGACAAAACAGAAGCAATTGAAGGATCATATTATAATTAAGTGATCCCTCCGGTGGCCACCTTTCCTGGTCCTCTAGCTGATATTGAGGCCAGTCTACTGTACAGAATCTTTTCAGTTTACTTTTAATCAACGGATCCGATCCAAACACTTTCCAGTTCACCAGAATGCATTCTAAGGGCGTACACCTTGCCCTGCCTGCAGTACTCTGTCCCTGCCCCATACTCTAGGGAGACACTGGGCGTCCCCAGGTCAAAACAGGTAAAGTCCCCACTGGACTGTTCCTACCTTATCCAAGGGTCCGGTTCTGCACCGTCGCCCACAGCTGCTTCTCCACTAATCGAGCGCGTTGCACCGTTGTACCCTCCGGGGTCGAGCAAACCACGTCTCCGCCGAGGCCCCCGATGAAGTCACCGGTGAGCTCTGGGCGTCGGTCGTCGCCGCAATCCGTCGACCTCCGAGAGGGGTCCGGGCAAGGCTAAATTTCAGCCTCGAGCCCACCCAGGGACGCCAAGACTGTTGCAGGCACAGAGGCCCGAGGACAGCAACAGTCGGGGGGTTCGTTGCCCGGCGTGCTTCGCGCCAATAAACATACCGGGGTGGAGAAACAATCAAAGTTTATTTGAGATCTCAAAGTGGTGCAAGGAGACAGGCAAGTCTCAAATCGAGCACACCAGAACAAAATATTTTCTCTCTTCTTATACTTTACAACTAAGCCCCCCGTTCTCTCCCCCTGTACCACCCCTCCCTACTCCCCCTCCCTTCTCTAC
>NW_020700417.1:0-3334 GCF_002925995.2 Terrapene triunguis | reverse complement strand
AGGGAACAGAAAACTACTCATCCAGTGACCAGTATATTTGCCCTCTATCAGACTCCTGTACCCCACTGGTCTGGGTCTGTCACACATCCCTCCCCCCTTTTCAATGCCAAGGGGTTGGGCAGCTTGGGACGCCAGACAGTGCACACGTGACAAGCCATCAGCGTTGCCATGACAGCTCCCTGCTCTGTGTTGCACACGGAACTGGAAAGGTTGGAGGGATAAGAACCATCTGGTCACCCTTGTGTTCTTCTCCTTGTTCCGCTGCATCCATTGAAGAGCGGCATGGTTGGTCACGAGGACAAATCTGCGCCCGACCAGGTAGTAGCGCAATGTTTCCATGGCCCATTTTACAGCGAGGCATTCTCTCTCCACCACTGCATATTTTTGTTCCCTTGGAAGGAGTTTCCGACTGAGGTATAGAATTGGGTGTTCCTCCTCCCCAACCATCTGTGATAGAACGGCCCCCAACCCTACTTCCGATGCATCCGTCTGCAGGATAAACTCCTTGGTGAAATCAGGGGCTATCAGTACGGGGTTATTGCAGAGGACAGTTCATAGGTCTGTGAATGCTTCCTCTGCTGCGTCAGACCATCTCACCAGATCAGGTCCATGGGCTTTCACTAGGTCTGTCAGGGGGCTTGCCCTTGTGGCAAAGTGGGGGATAAATCATCGGTAATACCCCACCACACCTAGGAACACCCGGACTTGTTTCTTGCGACTTGGTCGGGGCCAATTTTGGACGGCCTCTAACTTGTTCACTTGGGGTTTTACCAGACCTTTTCCCACAATGTAGCCAAAATATTTGGCCTCTGTAAACCCTACAGCGCACTTGGCAGGGTTTGCTGTAAGGCCAGCTCGCCTGAAGGTATCGAGGACTGCCTCCACCTTCTCCAGGTGGGTTTCCCAGTCTGGGGTACGAATGACCACATCGTCCAAGTAGGCAGCAGCATAACTGTTATGCGGGCATAATAGCTTGAGCTTGTCCATGAGGCGCTGGAAGGTAGCTGGGGACCCATGTAGTCCAAAAGGGAGGACAGTATATTGAAAAAGATCCTCTGGTGTAGAGAACGCAGACTTTTTCTTTGCGTCTTCTGCAAGGGGAATCTGCCAGTACCCCTTTGTCAAATCTAGGGTAGTCAAGTACCGGGCATTACCCAGACAGTTCACTAGCTCATCTATGCGAGGTATGGGGTACGCGTCGAACTGAGATACTTCGTTTAGTCACCGGAAGTCGTTGCAAAATCTTGTGGTGCCATCAGGTTTGGGCACCAGCACGACTGGGCTGGACCACTGACTGTGGGATTCTTCGATGATCCCCAACTCCAGCATTTTTTTTACTTCTGCTTTTATTTCCTCCCTTTTTGCCCCTGGCACCCGATAGGGCCTCATTGTTACTCTGGCCCCAGGGTTCGTGACGATGTGGTGATATGTCTCAGTTGTTCGACCCGGTTTTGTCGAGAACACATCTTGGTTCCGGAAGATCATCTCAGACACCTCATTCTTCTGATCTGGTGTTAAATCGGGAGACACTCTCACCTGTTTGGAAGGCTTGTTTTCCTGGGTTAGGTCTTTTTGGACCATTGTGCATGCCTCTTGTGCATGCCAGGGTTTCAGAAGGTTAACGTGATAAATCTGTTCTTCTTTTCTGTGTCCTGGCTGCCGCACCTTATAGGTTACTTCCCCCACGGGTTCAACCACCTCATAGGGCCCCTGCCATTGGGCCAGAAGCTTGCTTTCTGCCGTGGGTACCAACACCATAACCCCATCCCCTGGTTGGAACTGTCGCACTTTTGCCTGACGATTGTAATGGGTTCGCTGGGCCTCCTGTGCCTTCTCCAAATGTTCCCGTACAATAGGGGTAACCCGGGCTATCCGGTCTCACATCTGCATTACATGCTCTATTATATTTCTCCCCTCATTGGGTTCCTCTTCCCAGATCTCTTTGGCGATATCTAGTATGCCACGGGGGTGACGCCAGTATAATAACTCGAAGGGGGAAAACACAGTTGAGGCCTGTGGTACCTCCCGGATAGCGAACATAAGGTAGGGTAGTAGGGTGTCCCAATCCTTCCCGTCCCGACTTACCACCTTCCTTATCATAGCCTTGAGGGTTCAGTTAAACCTTTCTACCAACCCATCAGTCTGTGGATGGTAGACCGAAGTTCTCAGGGTATGTATATGGAGCAGCGTACAGAGGTTCTTCATTAGCTTCGACATAAATGGGGTTCCTTGGTCGGTTAATATCTCCTTCGGTAGCCCCATTCGGGCAAAGATCCCCACCAGCTCTTTGGCTATAGTTTTAGAGGCCGTGTTCCACAGGGGGACGGCTTCTGGGTAGCGAGTAGCATAGTCCAAAACAACAAGTATATATTGGTGGACCCGAGCCGTCTTCTCCAGGGATCCCACTAGGTCCATGGCTATTCGCTCGAAGGAGACCTCTATGATGGGAAGGGGTACTAAAGGTGCCCTCAAGTGGGGATGGGGACTGTGCAGCTGACGCTCCGGGCAGGAGGCACAGTACCTCCGCACTTCATGTACTCCGGGCCAGAAGAACCATAGTAGGACTCGTGCCAGGGTCTTCTCTACCCCCAAATGCCCCCCAAAAAGATGACTATGAGCAAGACTTAATACAGCGTTCTGGTGTTTTTGAGGTACTAGGATCTGCTGTACCTTCTGCCCCTGTACTGGTGCAACCTGGTATAAGAGATCCTTCTTTATTATGAAGTAGGGTCCTGGTCCCTGGGTTTTTCCTTCCACGGGGACCCCATCTATTTCAGTCACCTCCTTCCTAATGTTGTCATACCTTGGGTCTTCTGCCTGGTCCCGTCCAAAATTTCCTCTCCCGGGGCTAATCTGCCCAAGATCTAGGGGCCCAGTCTCTGTTGCCTCTACTGGTTCATCCTCCCGTGTCATTTTCTGCAGCGAATGGCTGGCCCGTATGAGCCGCGTCCCATCATGGCCGCGATTCAGCTCTGTAAGGGACTTTACCTGGTTTACCAGTTCCCGCAACATAGCTCGGTCTTGAGCAGCCTGGTCCATCAGCAGGCGATTAGTCTCTTGCTGCAGCCGCACTGCCTCC
This sequence comes from Terrapene triunguis, assembly GCF_002925995.2. NCBI lineage: Eukaryota > Metazoa > Chordata > Testudines > Emydidae > Terrapene > Terrapene triunguis. Next base: position 255 of record NW_020700417.1, on the reverse strand, counting down.
TGTTGGGCGGCTGCCTGGACACGGGTAGCCTCCTGCTGGGCCGCCGTAGCTTGTATCAGTGCCCGCACTACATCATCCATTGTGGTGGAAAAAAAATAAACCCTCTCCCTTTTTTTTTGTTTTTTGTTTAAATCACCCTCCTTCTTCCGCCGCGCTGTACACCCCAAGATCCCACTCCTGACATCAGTGTGACAAAGTTCCTCCTCTGTCTTGGTGGGTCCTGCGCTTATTGGCGGATTTTCTTGCCTCAGAGAT
>NW_020700416.1:0-1441 GCF_002925995.2 Terrapene triunguis | reverse complement strand
GGGTCGGGGGATGGGTTTTCCTGATATATTGATACCAATCCAGCCCCGGTGTGAACACAGTTATACTGGGGGAAAGGTGCCTCAGACAGGGACAGCCGATTTCCCTCCCCTATGGGAATGGCTATCCCAGTATAAAGCCCCTTTAAGCCAGTATAAATTGTGTCCACACTAAGGAAGGAAGAATCCCATGCACCGCTACAGGCTGGGGACCGACTGGCTAAGCAGCAATTCTGCAGAAAAGAACCTGGGGATTACAGTGGACGAGAAGCTGGATATGAGTCGGCAGTGTGGCCTTGTTGCCAAGAAGGCCAACGGCATATTGGGCTGCATTAGTAGGAGCATTGCCAGCAGATTGAGGGAAGTGATTATTCCCCTCTATTCGGCACTGGTGAGGCCACCTCAGCAGTATTGTGTCCAGTTTTGGGTCCCCCCACTACAGAAGGGATGAGGACAAAGTGGAGAGAGTCCAGCGGAGGGTAACGAAAATGACTAGGGGGCTGGGGCACATGACTTAGGAGGAGAGGCTGAGGGAACTGGGGTTATTTAGTCTGCAGAAGAGACGAGTGAGGGGGGATTTCAATTACCTGAAGGGGGGGTTCCAAAGAGGATAGATTTGGCTGTTCTCAGTGGTGGCAGATGACAGAACAAGAAGCAATGGTCTCAAGTTGCAGTGGGGGAGGTCCAGGTTGGATATTAGGATTACCAATTCACTAGGAGGGTGGTGAAACACTGGAATAGGTTACCTAGGGAGGTTGGAATCTCCATAGAATATCAGGGCTAGAAGGGACCTCAGGAGGTTATCTAGTCCAACCCACTGCTCAAAGCAGGACCAATCCCCAAACAGATTTTTACCCCAGTTCCCTAAATGGCCCCCTCAAGGATTGAGTTCATAACCCTGGGTTTAGCAAGCTAATACTTAAACCACTGAGCTATCCCTCCTGCCCAAGCCTTAGAGGTTTTTAAGCCCCGGCTTAACAAAGCACTGGCTGGGATCATTTAGTGGGGGATTGGTTCTGCTTTGAGCAGGGGGCTAGACTAGATACCTCCTGAGGTCCCTTCCAACCCTAATCTTCTGTGATTCTATGATTCTAAGGAGTTGTAGTGCTTTAACTACAACAGTATCATTAAAGTGCTACAGCTTGTGTGTGGAAAAGCTCAGGCCCCGTCCTCTGGGAGTCCCTGTAATTTGCACTCACTTCCTGCCGCCTCGGGGGCTTTAGTGTCCCTGGGAATCGGGCTGCTCTGCCCCGGGATGCAGGGGCACGTCCTGCTCCAGTGACTCCGGGTTTGCCCCCTGCTGCAGGGCACTAGAAGCTCCTCACCTGGGCGTTTTCCATTTAATGGCTGGCTCCGAGAGGGCCCTGCCCCTTTCCCCGGCCCTGGCTGACCAGCTCGGTGCTCCCCACCCCGCCCCCTGCAGATGGGATTTACACCCTGCGCA
>NW_020700415.1:0-1262 GCF_002925995.2 Terrapene triunguis | reverse complement strand
TGCTGGAGAACTGGGAAGACACGTCCTGCTCCCAGAGTGGCCAGAGCTACCCGAGCCTGCCCCGCAGCTGCAAGGAAATTAAAGCCACCCGGGCCGGGGCTGGAGGTGAGTGTGGAAGAAGCATCCCTGGACCTGCAGAAGCTGCTTTGCCTCTGCTGGGTGCCTGCTCCAGACCCAGTGTAAAGGCCACAACTGGGTCCAGTCAGTTCAGATGCACCCGGGCAGCTCTGTGCTGGGAGCAAGGGGCACCTGCCTGCCTGTGGGCACAGTGGGGAACCACATTACCAGGGCTGGCTGTGAGACACTCTGCTAGCCCTGCCAGCCCCAGCAGGTGGGAGATGTGCTGCAGCTGACAGCTCCCTCCTGCTCCAGCCTGTCTGCCTTGTCAGCAAACTCCTCAGGGCCCTCCCAGCCTAAACCTCACCTAGCCGGTAACTCAGTGAACTCCAGCCCCCGAGCTCCGCGGAGACGTCTCTCTAGCACTGCACAGGACAGGAACAACAGCTTGTTATCTTGACTGGAGCTAACAAGCACCTCAATTCAGTCAAAGCACGGGGTCGGGTTAGAGAAACAGTCAAACCAGTTTATTGTAGTAAAGCGAGGGAGGTTTGAAGTGAGTTCCAGTAGACGGGCTCCAGACAGAAAGGGCTCCCAACAAACAAAAGTAAAACTACACTTTCTAACGGCAAAGACGTAACTTCACAAGATTTGTTCCAGGCGTTTCCCTCCCAAACTTTCTTTCCCAGCAGTAAGAACAGGAGTACTTGTGGCACCTTAGAGACTAACACATTTATTTGAGCTTTTCTGGGCTACAGCCCACTTCTTCGGATGCATAGAAAGAACTTCCCAGCAGTGGCTGGCTAGTTCTTAGTCAGGATCCCCACAGAGTCCCAGGTTCTGCTCTTCCTTGTCTCCTCCGGTGAAGGAAACTTAGGGGTTAACTCCCCTATCTTTATAGCCCAATAAACCTTTGAAATGGATCCGGCCAGCGTTCCTGTTCCTGCTGGGGTGGGTGCCAGGCTGTCTTCGCCCCGCTGGTGATTTTTGAAATCCAAAGAAGGGACACGAGACCTCAGCTCTCTGCCGCACCCGGCTGCTTAGGCCCCCGCCACACACAGCAGCTGCCGGCAGAGAAAAGCTTGTCAGGGCTCCTGCTGCCTCATCAGGGGCCGGCTGGTCTCCCCGAGCCCCTTTGACAGTCCGGGCATTGCCAGACTCTGTTCCACCCATTGTTCCGCCCCCAGACCGAGTCACCGCAGGCT
>NW_020700414.1:0-1407 GCF_002925995.2 Terrapene triunguis | reverse complement strand
TGCTGGAGAACTGGGAAGACACGTCCTGCTCCCAGAGTGGCCAGAGCGGCCAGAGCGGCCAGAGCTACCAGAGCCTACCCCGCAGCTGCAAGGAAATTAAAGCCACCCAGGCCGGGGCTGGAGGTGAGTGCGGAGGAAGCATCCCTGGACCTGCAGAAGCTGCTTTGCCTCTTCTGGGGCCTGCTCCAGCCCCAGTGTAAAGGCCACAGTTGGGTCCAGTTGGTTCAGATGCACCCGGGCAGCTCTGTGCTGGGAGCAGGGGCACCTGCCTGCCTGTGGGCACAGTGGGGAACCGCATTACCAGGGCTGGCTGTGACAAGCTGCTGTCGATACCCAGCACTGTGAGACACTCTGCTAGCCCTGCCAGCCCCAGCAGGCGGGAGGTATGCAGCAGTGGAAAGCTCCCTCCTGCTCCAGCCTGTCTGCCTTGCCAGCAAACTCCTCAGGGCCCTCCCAGCCTAAACGTCACCTAGCCGGTAACTCAGTGAACTCCAGCCCCCGAGCTCCGCGGAGACGTCTCTCTCCAGCGCACAGCCCCTAGCACTGCACAGGACAGGAACAACAGCTTGTTATCTTGACTGGAGCTAACAATCACTTCAGTTCCACCAAAGCACAGGGTTGGGTTAGATAAACAGTCAAACCAGTTTATTGTAGTAAAGCGAGGGAGGTTTGAAGTGAGTTCCAGTAGACGGGCTCCTTTGTCTGGAGAAAACCTGTTTATCAACTCTCCTGACAACTGGTTTAAATGCAGTGTAGCTGCTGCTGTGTCAGTCCCAGGATAATACAGAGATAAGGTGGGTGAGGTAATATCTATTACCAGACCAACCTCTGTTGGTCAGAGGGACGCGCTTTCACAGAAGAGCTCTGTGTGGCTCAAACACTTGTCTCTCTCTCACCAACAGATGTTGGTCCAATAAAAGATCTTCCCTTATCCCCTTGTCTATCTGGTTACAACACATTTTACTCATAATTCCAGCACACCCGGATAATCCTTTGTGGGTGACCGTACAAACAAAGCCAGTGTAAATTGTGTCCACAATTTGTAGCGCTGTAACTACACCGGTATCATTAAAGTGCTACAGCTTGTGTGTGGAAAGGCTCAGTCCCCGTCCTTTCGGAGCCCCTGTAATTTGCACTCACTTCCCGCTGCCTAGGGGGCTTTAGTGTCCCTGAGAATCAGGCCGCTCTGCTCCCGGATGCAGGGGCAAGTCTTGCTCCAGTGACTCCGGGTGTGGGCCCTGCTGCAGCGCACTAGAAGCTCCTCACCTGGGCGTTTCCCTTTTTAATGGCTGGCTCCGAGAGGGCCCTGCCCCTTTCCCCGACCCTGGCTGACCAGCTCGGTGCTCCCCCCTTCCCACCTCGCCCCCTGCAGATGGGATTTACACCCTGCGCACCGAGAACGGCGAG
>NW_020700413.1:0-3003 GCF_002925995.2 Terrapene triunguis | reverse complement strand
CTGCTGGAGAACTGGGAAGACACGTCCTGCTCCCAGAGTGGCCAGAGTGGCCAGAGCGGCCCGAGCTACCAGAGCCTACCCCGCAGCTGCAAGGAAATTAAAGCCACGTGGGCCAGGGCTGGAGGTGAGTGCAGAGGAAGCATCCCTGGACCTGCAGAAGCTGCTTTGCCTCTTCTGGGGCCTGCTCCAGCCCCAGTGTAAAGGCCACAGCTGGGTCCAGTTGGTTCAGATGCACCCGGGCAGCTCTGTGCTGGGAGCAGGGGCACCTGCCTGCCTGTGGGCACAGTGGGGAACCACATTACCAGGGCTGGCTGTGAGACACTCTGCTAGCCCTGCCAGCCCCAGCAGGTGGGAGATGTGCTGCAGCTGACAGCTCCCTCCTGCTCCAGCCTGTCTGCCTTGCCAGCAAACTCCACAGGGCCCTCCCAGCCTAAACGTCACCTAGCCGGTAACTTAGGGCACGTCTTCACTACCCGCCGGATCAGCGGGTAGCAATCGGTCTATCGGGGATCGACTTATCGCGTCTAGTGAAGACGCGATAAAATCGATCCCTGTGACGAAGTGGGACTGTTCTTAATGTTTCCTCTGAATACTGTGTGGGTGCCTCAGTTTCCCCTATGCATTTCTTAAGTCTCTAGGTGGTGGGGAAAGGCCAGTGTGCATAAATCACTGACACTCTGTCTCCCTGGCAACAAATGGCGTTGGCCCCTTCCCCCCCCCTGCAAGGAAATAGCTAAAGGTGAACAAAGAGATCAGGTGACCTCCTGGCTCAGGAAAGAGACAAAGCCAAGAGAAGGAGGGGCTGGAGGGGGTTTTGGGAGTTGGAGCTACCTGGGGACTAGGAGTGAGGGCAGACGGGGGTGTCTGGCTCTCTGAACCCCATAATGGACCCGGCCGAGGGGTCCCGTTCGCTGCTGTACCTACAAGCTCTGTTTTAGACCGTGTTCCTGTCATCTAATAAACCTCTGTTTTACAGGCTGGCTGAGAGTCACCTCTGACTGCGAAGTGGGGGGTGCAGAACCCTTTGGCTTCCCCAGGACCCCGCCTGGGCGGACTCGCTGTGGGAAGCGCACGGAGAGGCATATGCTGAATGCTCCCAGGAGAGACCCAGGAGGTGAAGCCGTGTGAGCTTCTTGCCCTGAAGACAGTCTGCTCCAAGGGAGAGGAGGCTCCCCAAAGTCCTGACTGGCTTTGTGGGGAGCAGTTCCAGAGCATCACCCGGGGACTCCGTGACAGGCACGTCTTCACTACCCGCCGGATCGGCGGGTAGCAATCGGTCTATCGGGGATCGACTTATCGCGTCTAGTGAAGACGCGATAAAATCGATCCCTGATGGCTCTACCGTCGACTCCAGAAATCCACCGCGGCAAGAGGCGGTAGCGGAGTCGACGGCGGCGCGGCAGCGGTCGACTTGGCGCCGTCCTCACAGCCAGGTAAGTCGACCTAAAATACGCCACTTCAGCTACGCTATTCACGTAGCTGAAGTTGCGTATCTTAGGTCGACTCCCCGCTGTAGTGTAGACCTAGCCTGAGTGAGAACCTCAGTGAACTCCAGCCCTCGAGCTCTGCGGAGACGTCTCTCTGCAGCGCACAGCCCCTAGCACTGCACAGGACAGGAACAACAGCTTGTTATCTTGACTGGAGCTAACAATCACCTCAGTTCCACCAAAGCACAGGGTTGGGTTAGATAAACAATCAAACCAGTTTATTGTAGTAAAGCGAGGGAGGTTTGAAGTGAGTTCCGGTAGAAGGGCTCCAGACAGAAAGGGCTCCCAACAAACAAAATTAAAACTACACTTTCTAACGGCAAAGACGTAACTTCACAAGGTTTGTTCCAGGCGTTTTCTGACCAAACTTTCTTTCCCAGCAGTGGCTGGTTAGTTCTTAGTCAGGATCCCCACAGAGTCCCAGGTTCTGCTTTTCCTTGTCTCCTGAGGCGAAGGATAACTTAGGAGTTCACTCCCCTTTCTTTATAGCCCAATAAACCTTTGAAATGGATCCGGCCAGCGTTCCTGTTCCTCCTAGGGCGGATACTGGTCTGTCTTCGCCCCACTGGTGATTTCTACAGGGCAGACGAGCTCTTTCTGCTCCCTCCCATACAGATGAATCACCCACTGAATTTGGCCACCTCTGGTTTGAGCAGGGTTGCTGGAACAATTTGTATAATGGGGGTGCTGAGAGCCACTGAACCAAACTGTAAACCCCGTATATGATGGAAACCACTTCAAGCCAGAGGGTGCTGCCACACCCCCAGCACCCCTAGTTCCAGCACCCCTGGGTTTGAGGTGTTGGCCCCTTTCCTTTGTCTGGAGAAAACCTGTTTATCAACTCTCCTGACAACTGGTTTAAATGCAGTGTAGCTGCTGCTGTGTCAGTCCCAGGATAATACAGAGATAAGGTGGGTGAGGTAATATCTATTACCAGACCAACCTCTGTTGGTCAGAGGGACGCGCTTTCACAGAAGAGCTCTGTGTGGCTCAAACACTTGTCTCTCTCTCACCAACAGATGTTGGTCCAATAAAAGATCTTCCCTTATCCCCTTGTCTATCTGGTTACAACACATTTTACTCATAATTCCAGCACACCCGGATAATCCTTTGTGGGTGACTGTACAAACAAAGCCAGTGTAAATTGTGTCCACAATTTGTAGCGCTGTAACTACACCGGTATCATTAAAGTGCTACAGCTTGTGTGTGGAAAGGCTCAGTCCCCGTCCTTTCAGAGCCCCTGTAATTTGCACTCACTTCCCGCTGCCTAGGGGGCTTTAGTGTCCCTGAGAATCAGGCCGCTCTGCTCCCGGATGCAGGGGCAAGTCTTGCTCCAGTGACTCCGGGTGTGGGCCCTGCTGCAGCGCACTAGAAGCTCCTCACCTGGGCGTTTCCCTTTTAATGGCTGGCTCCGAGAGGGCCCTGCCCCTTTCCCCGACCCTGGCTGACCAGCTCGGTGCTCCCCCCTTCCCACCCCGCCCCCTGCAGATGGGATTTACACCCTGCGCACCGAGAA
>NW_020700412.1:1230-2642 GCF_002925995.2 Terrapene triunguis | reverse complement strand
ACAAAAATGCTGGAGCCGGCCCTGCTTGGGTGCCTGCTCCAGCCCCAGTGTAAAGGCCACAGCTGGATCCAGTCAGTTCAGATGCACCCGGGCATCTCTGTGCTGGAAGCAGGGGCACCTGCCTGCCTGTGGGCACAGTGAGGAACCGCATTACCAGAGCTGGCTGTGACAAGCTGCTGTCGATACCCAGCACTGTGAGACACTCTGCTAGCCCTGCCAGCCCCAGCAGGCGGGAGATGTGCTGCAGCTGACAGTTCCCTCCTGCTCCAGGCCCAGCCTGTCTGCCTTGTCAGCCAACTCTTCAGGGCCCTCCCAGCCCAAACCTCACCTAGCCGGTAACTCAGTGAACTCCGGCCCCCGAGCTCCGCGGAGACGTCTCTCTGCAGCGCACAGCCCCTAGCACTGCACAGGACAGGAACAACAGCTTGTTATCTTGACTGGAGCTAACAAGCACCTCAGTTCAGTCAAAGCACAGGGTCGGGTTAGATAAACAGTCAAACCAGTTTATTGTAGTAAAGCGAGGGAGGTTTGAAGTGAGTTCCAGTAGACGGGCTCCAGACAGAAAGGGCTCCCAACAAATAAAAGTAAAACTACGCTGTCTAACGGCAAAGACCTAACTTCACAAGGTTTGTTCCAGGCGTTTCCTGACCAAGCTTTCTTTCCCAGCAGTGGCTGGTTAGTTCTTAGTCAGGATCCCCACAGAGTCCCAGGTTCTGCTTTTCCTTGTCTCCTGAGGCGAAGGATAACTTAGGAGTTCACTCCCCTCTCTTTATAGCCCAATAAACCTTTGAAATGGATCCGGTCAGCATTCCTGTTCCTGCTGGGGTGGGTGCCAGGCTGTCTTTGCCCCGCTGGTGATTTTTACAATGCAAACGAGCTCTTCCTGCTGCCTCCCATATGGATGAATCACCCACTGAATTTGGCCACACACGGTTCGAGGTGTTGACCCCTTTCCTTTGTCTGGAGAAAGTCTGTTTATGAACTGCCCTCACATCCGGTTTAAATGCAGTGAAGCTGTAGCCGTGTCGGTCCAGGGATAATAGGGAGACAAGGGGACCCATTACCTGACCCCCTTTCGATACAGTGAGTTGGGGTACACTGAGCTGCTCAGGCCAGCTGAACGTCACTGCGAGGTGCCAGGGAAACTGGCTCATTCTGAATACATCCAGGGGCTGACTCCAGCAGGGCTGGGATTGACGATGAGTAGGGGCCCTTTGACTGGGGCAAACCAGGGGGAGCGCTGTGCGCTAAGCCATGTGCCGGGGCCCTCCCTGCTGCTGGAGCGACACGAGGACTCAGCTCTCTGCCGCCCCCTGCTGCTTAGGCCCCCGCCACACACAGCAGCTGCCGGCAGAGAAAAGCTCATTGGGGCCAGGGCCGGCTCCAGCATTTCTGCCGCCCCAAGCAAAAAA
>NW_020700412.1:0-1130 GCF_002925995.2 Terrapene triunguis | reverse complement strand
ACCTGCCGCCCCCGAATTGCTGCACGTGCCGCCCCTCTCCCTTGGCCACCCCAAGCACCTGCTTGTTAAGCTGGTGCCTGGAGCCGGCCCTGATTGGGGCTTGTGACGGTGCGGGACTCACCCCTGCGGCGCCACCTGCTGGCTGTCTCAGGGAATTAGCTCTCCAGCCCTCGGAGCGCCCTCTGCAGGCTGGTGTCCCGCTGCCGCTGGCCCCCGTGTCCCTCCCAGGACCCTGGTGCCCTTTTCCCTGGGGTGCTGCCCCTCCAGGCAATACCCCATAGATCTGGGTCTCTCCTCCCTGGGGAACCCCCACCCTCTATCCCCACCTTGCCTCAGCCTATGGGCTATTGCCAGTCACCATCTAACCCCCTTTCACTGGGGCCGACTGCAGTCTGTATAAGCCAGTCATCATAGGCAAGGGAGGTTTTGACCTGCTGCCTTTCCCTGCAACCCAGAACCTCCAGGGGCTTTGTACAAGGCCCTGCATCCTGAGGAGTTGCTGGCCCGGAGCTCCCCAGCTCCTCTGGCCTTTCCCCAGCCCTGCTCCACTCCAGTACCCTTTAGCACTCAGGCAGCTAGATCCATCTCCCTCCTCAGCTAGAGGGAGACTCTTTCAGCCCCTGGCTCACAGCCCTTTTATAAGGGCCAGCTGTGCTCCGTTTGGGGCGTGGCCCCTGCTGCGGCTGCTCTGCCAATCAGCCCAGCTTTTCCCCTGCCCCAGCCCTCTCCCAGGGCTGTTTTAACCCCTTCCGGGCAGGTGCGGGTGATCACCCCACTACAGGGCTCCTGCTGCCTCATCAGGGGCCGGCTGGTCTCCCCCAGCAGAGAAATTTCAGAGGCACAAGTGGCACAGAGGCGCCCAATTCCCATTGCCCAGCGTGTGCCTCTGAAAATCCCCCCTCCCCCCCAATGGACGTGGCGTGAGTCTCAGCTGGAGGAAGGGTGTGCAGGACTCAGACAGGGACCCAGAGGCTGCTTTTGGGGCTGAGCCCCTCCAGTGCCAGGCGACGTCCAGGCCGGGGCGGGTGCTCAGCACCTTTGACAGTCCGGGCGTAGCCAATGGGTGGCAGATTCTTTGCCTGGCTCTGTTCCACCCATTGTTCCGCCCCCAGACCGAGTCACCGCAGGCT
>NW_020700411.1:952-1089 GCF_002925995.2 Terrapene triunguis | reverse complement strand
GAGGAGCAGCAGGAGAGCGAGTTGCTTCATTGTTGACTTTGCAGCAGGGAAAACAGTAGATCAGCTGGTTAATAGCCAGGCTGGGGCTAGTCAGGGCCGGCTCTAGCGTTTTTGCCGCCCCAAGCAGCAAAAAAAAA
>NW_020700411.1:0-852 GCF_002925995.2 Terrapene triunguis | reverse complement strand
AAAAAAAAAAAAAAAAAAAAAAAGCCGCGATCACGATTGGCGGCAATTCTGCGGCAGGTCCTTCGCTCTGAGAGGGAGTGACGGCCCCGCTGCCGAATTGCCGCCGAACGGCTGGACGTGCCGCCCACCTCTTCATTGGCCGCCCCAGGCACTTGCTTGCTACGCTGGTGCCTGGAGCCGGCCCTGGGGCTAGTTAGTGTCACAGAGCATGCGGGGGGAGGGGCGGCTCCTCCCCAAATCTCCAGCTCCCAGGGCTGCCCTGGCTCTCTGCATAACCTGCCCTTGGCACTAACTCTCCTGCAGCCCTTGAGTTCAGTGGGGGTTTGCCGGAGTGGGGATGGCCTCGCAGTGACATCCTTAGAGCAGTTTTTATCTTCAGAGCCCACTGAGGTGAGCCGGGCGGGAGGAATCCAAGTAGCATCATGTGCACAGAAGAAGCACTCCCCCTGCACTCCCTCTGCTAACTGAGCCTCACATCACCCCGTAGGGTGGCCAGGTCTCATTATACCCATTTTGATGATGGGGAAACTGAGGCAGATAGTGCCTGACCTGAAGCCCATTGAAGTCAGTGGAATGCCTCACACTGGCTCCAGTCAGCACTGGGATCAGGTCCAGAGAAGGGAAGCGAGGGGATCGGTTCCCAAGTCCCATCTCAGACCTTTTTCTAGGAGTCTTTCTCCTTGCTCTGCAGCAGAACCGACACCAGCACATTTCACTCATGCCCTGGCATCTTCCCGAGCACTGCATGGCCACAGCTTCATGAGCCCAGCCAAAGGGCACTGGAACACAGCTACCCAGTCCTAGCGGCAGGCAGAGGGGGCTTGTTAAGGCTCAGATTCAGGAGAGCTGGGT
>NW_020700410.1:0-1703 GCF_002925995.2 Terrapene triunguis | reverse complement strand
TGATGGGCTCTCTCTGGGCTCAGCTCCCCAGCTGTAAAACAGGGGTGTCAAGGCTGCTTCCCCACTTTGAACTTTAGGGTACAAATGTGGGGGCCTGCATGAAAACTTCTAAGCTTAACTACCAGCTTAGATCTGGTCCGCTGCCACCACTCCCAAAGTGCTAATTCCCTTCCCTGGGTAGCCTTGAGAGACTCTTCACCAATTCCCTGATGAATACAGATCCAAACCCCTTGGATCTTAAAACCAGGAAAATCAATCAGGTTCTTAAAAAGAAGGCTTTTAATTAAAGAAAAAGGTAAAAATCATCTCTGTAAAATCAGGATGGAAAATAACTTTACAGGGTAATCAAACTTAAAGAGCCCAGAGGAATCCCCTCTAGCCTTAGGTTCAAAGTTACAGCAAACAGAGATAAACACTCTAGCAAAAAGGTACATTTACAAGTTGAGAAAAGAAAGATAAAAACTAACACGCCTTGCCTGGCTGTTTACTTACAAGTTTGAAATATGAGAGACTTGTTCAGAAAGATTTGGAGAGCCTGGATTGATGTCTGGTCCCTCTCAGTCCCAAGAGCGAACAACCCCCAAAACAAAGAGCACAAACAAAAGCCTTCCCCCCACCAAGATTTCAAAGTATCTTGTCCCCTTATTGGTCCTTTGGGTCAGGTGTCAGCCAGGTTACCTGAGCTTCTTAACCCTTTACAGGTAAAAGGATTTTGGAGTCTCTGGCCAGGAGGGATTTTACAGTACTGTACACGGGAGGGCTGTTACCCTTCCCTTTATAGTTATGACAAGGGGTGAGAACCGTCCCTACTTCACCAGGTGCTCTGAGGATAAGTCCATTGAGGCTTGTGTGTGCTGGGGAGCCAGATGGAACCATGCTGATGCTATGCAATAATAATGCCTAGTGCTCTGCACGAGTGGATCTCAGAGCAGCTCAGTAGCATTATCCTCATTTTACAGCTGTAGAGATACCAACAACGTCTTGGGCTTTTTAAAGCTACTATTTGTCGTGTTGACATATCACAACTACTGCTATGTGACATCACTGAGGAATGTACTAAGGGGAAGGGTCAGGACTCACCTGGTTCCCAGTTCCAGTGTCGCTGAGGCGTCTAACTTCAGATTTCAGCATCAGAAGCTTCTGGCCAGAGAGACAGAGCGATTCCTCTGCTGCACCAGTCGCAGATCTAACCTTTTAAAGGGAGTGGAGCCACCCAATAAAAGCAAACACAGCTTACAAACAATAGAACTCTCCAGACACCCCACCCAGGGGCTGGGGAGAAGGTTACCAGCGAAAATGTTAAATGAGGTCAAATCTAGTTCATGTTCCAGATATCTGAATTTATTGTCTTTCAAAACAACCTCTGCCAGTCCAGCCAGGAAACTCCATGTTGATGCAAAAACATATGGCAGGCGTGACATTATTGCATTATCACTAATTATTTGCATGCTGCGGCTGAGTATTGATTCAGGTGATGGAGTTGAATGATCCTGATGAAGCCAAGAAGGAAGTTGGAGCTCTGTAGATCCTCCACTGATATAATAACGAGGCAGCCTAAAGCAGGAACTTTGCTATTTAGGTTTCACTGAAACAGCGTCTCTGCCCTTTGTCACAGATCCACAGGTCAGGTGCTCTTGATCAATTCTGGACTGGTCGCTGGGAGGACCCCTTCAGTGCCCCAGACCCGTTTTAGGGTCACACTC
>NW_020700409.1:0-3334 GCF_002925995.2 Terrapene triunguis | reverse complement strand
AGGGAACAGAAAACTACTCATCCAGTGACCAGTATATTTGCCCTCTATCAGACTCCTGTACCCCACTGGTCTGGGTCTGTCACACATCCCTCCCCCCTTTTCAATGCCAAGGGGTTGGGCAGCTTGGGACGCCAGACAGTGCACACGTGACAAGCCATCAGCGTTGCCATGACAGCTCCCTGCTCTGTGTTGCACACGGAACTGGAAAGGTTGGAGGGATAAGAACCATCTGGTCACCCTTGTGTTCTTCTCCTTGTTCCGCTGCATCCATTGAAGAGCGGCATGGTTGGTCACGAGGACAAATCTGCGCCCGACCAGGTAGTAGCGCAATGTTTCCATGGCCCATTTTACAGCGAGGCATTCTCTCTCCACCACTGCATATTTTTGTTCCCTTGGAAGGAGTTTCCGACTGAGGTATAGAATTGGGTGTTCCTCCTCCCCAACCATCTGTGATAGAACGGCCCCCAACCCTACTTCCGATGCATCCGTCTGCAGGATAAACTCCTTGGTGAAATCAGGGGCTATCAGTACGGGGTTATTGCAGAGGACAGTTCATAGGTCTGTGAATGCTTCCTCTGCTGCGTCAGACCATCTCACCAGATCAGGTCCATGGGCTTTCACTAGGTCTGTCAGGGGGCTTGCCCTTGTGGCAAAGTGGGGGATAAATCATCGGTAATACCCCACCACACCTAGGAACACCCGGACTTGTTTCTTGCGACTTGGTCGGGGCCAATTTTGGACGGCCTCTAACTTGTTCACTTGGGGTTTTACCAGACCTTTTCCCACAATGTAGCCAAGATATTTGGCCTCTGTAAACCCTACAGCGCACTTGGCAGGGTTTGCTGTAAGGCCAGCTCGCCTGAAGGTATCGAGGACTGCCTCCACCTTCTCCAGGTGGGTTTCCCAGTCTGGGGTACGAATGACCACATCGTCCAAGTAGGCAGCAGCATAACTGTTATGCGGGCATAATAGCTTGAGCTTGTCCATGAGGCGCTGGAAGGTAGCTGGGGACCCATGTAGTCCAAAAGGGAGGACAGTATATTGAAAAAGATCCTCTGGTGTAGAGAACGCAGACTTTTTCTTTGCGTCTTCTGCAAGGGGAATCTGCCAGTACCCCTTTGTCAAATCTAGGGTAGTCAAGTACCGGGCATTACCCAGACAGTTCACTAGCTCATCTATGCGAGGTATGGGGTACGCGTCGAACTGAGATACTTCGTTTAGTCACCGGAAGTCGTTGCAAAATCTTGTGGTGCCATCAGGTTTGGGCACCAGCACGACTGGGCTGGACCACTGACTGTGGGATTCTTCGATGATCCCCAACTCCAGCATTTTTTTTACTTCTGCTTTTATTTCCTCCCTTTTTGCCCCTGGCACCCGATAGGGCCTCATTGTTACTCTGGCCCCAGGGTTCGTGACGATGTGGTGATATGTCTCAGTTGTTCGACCCGGTTTTGTCGAGAACACATCTTGGTTCCGGAAGATCATCTCAGACACCTCATTCTTCTGATCTGGTGTTAAATCGGGAGACACTCTCACCTGTTTGGAAGGCTTGTTTTCCTGGGTTAGGTCTTTTTGGACCATTGTGCATGCCTCTTGTGCATGCCAGGGTTTCAGAAGGTTAACGTGATAAATCTGTTCTTCTTTTCTGTGTCCTGGCTGCCGCACCTTATAGGTTACTTCCCCCACGGGTTCAACCACCTCATAGGGCCCCTGCCATTGGGCCAGAAGCTTGCTTTCTGCCGTGGGTACCAACACCATAACCCCATCCCCTGGTTGGAACTGTCGCACTTTTGCCTGACGATTGTAATGGGTTCGCTGGGCCTCCTGTGCCTTCTCCAAATGTTCCCGTACAATAGGGGTAACCCGGGCTATCCGGTCTCACATCTGCATTACATGCTCTATTATATTTCTCCCCTCATTGGGTTCCTCTTCCCAGATCTCTTTGGCGATATCTAGTATGCCACGGGGGTGACGCCAGTATAATAACTCGAAGGGGGAAAACACAGTTGAGGCCTGTGGTACCTCCCGGATAGCGAACATAAGGTAGGGTAGTAGGGTGTCCCAATCCTTCCCGTCCCGACTTACCACCTTCCTTATCATAGCCTTGAGGGTTCAGTTAAACCTTTCTACCAACCCATCAGTCTGTGGATGGTAGACCGAAGTTCTCAGGGTATGTATATGGAGCAGCGTACAGAGGTTCTTCATTAGCTTCGACATAAATGGGGTTCCTTGGTCGGTTAATATCTCCTTCGGTAGCCCCATTCGGGCAAAGATCCCCACCAGCTCTTTGGCTATAGTTTTAGAGGCCGTGTTCCACAGGGGGACGGCTTCTGGGTAGCGAGTAGCATAGTCCAAAACAACAAGTATATATTGGTGGACCCGAGCCGTCTTCTCCAGGGATCCCACTAGGTCCATGGCTATTCGCTCGAAGGAGACCTCTATGATGGGAAGGGGTACTAAAGGTGCCCTCAAGTGGGGATGGGGACTGTGCAGCTGACGCTCCGGGCAGGAGGCACAGTACCTCCGCACTTCATGTACTCCGGGCCAGAAGAACCATAGTAGGACTCGTGCCAGGGTCTTCTCTACCCCCAAATGCCCCCCAAAAAGATGACTATGAGCAAGACTTAATACAGCGTTCTGGTGTTTTTGAGGTACTAGGATCTGCTGTACCTTCTGCCCCTGTACTGGTGCAACCTGGTATAAGAGATCCTTCTTTATTATGAAGTAGGGTCCTGGTCCCTGGGTTTTTCCTTCCACGGGGACCCCATCTATTTCAGTCACCTCCTTCCTAATGTTGTCATACCTTGGGTCTTCTGCCTGGTCCCGTCCAAAATTTCCTCTCCCGGGGCTAATCTGCCCAAGATCTAGGGGCCCAGTCTCTGTTGCCTCTACTGGTTCATCCTCCCGTGTCATTTTCTGCAGCGAATGGCTGGCCCGTATGAGCCGCGTCCCATCATGGCCGCGATTCAGCTCTGTAAGGGACTTTACCTGGTTTACCAGTTCCCGCAACATAGCTCGGTCTTGAGCAGCCTGGTCCATCAGCAGGCGATTAGTCTCTTGCTGCAGCCGCACTGCCTCCTGTTGGGCGGCTGCCTGGACACGGGTAGCCTCCTGCTGGGCCGCCGTAGCTTGTATCAGTGCCCGCACTACATCATCCATTGTGGTGGAAAAAAAATAAACCCTCTCCCTTTTTTTTTGTTTTTTGTTTAAATCACCCTCCTTCTTCCGCCGCGCTGTACACCCCAAGATCCCACTCCTGACATCAGTGTGACAAAGTTCCTCCTCTGTCTTGGTGGGTCCTGCGCTTATTGGCGGATTTTCTTGCCTCAGAGAT
>NW_020700408.1:3546-5980 GCF_002925995.2 Terrapene triunguis | reverse complement strand
CATTCCTCTAAACAGTCATTTGGTTCTGTTTACCCTTAGTTTACTACCCCTCCTCCAGCTAGAAACATGCAAACCTCATCATTATTGCTTAGGACCTGGTTATGAGCAAGGTCGTAATAGGTAACTGGCTATTTACATATTCCAATTCCTGTCCTTGGCTCTTGAGGCCGATTAGAGTTAAACATGGAAGGACAGAGTTTAAACATGGAAGAACTTTGGTTCATATATATATATGCCTAGTAACCCCAACAGATCCCTCCTTTGAGAATACTCAACAAACTTTTGGCTGAGTTTTCTCATATTCTGTAGACAAGATATGATTGAGTGCCATAGAGCTAGGGTTTTCAATGAGAGGGTATGCTGGGATTTCTGGGGAACGGGGGGCACAAAGCTTACGGAGGAGCAATTTAAAACAAGCAATCAGGAGGAGAGTGACCAGGCACAGTACCACACCTGTGAGGAGGAGACGCACAAGGCTATTTCCCAGTCCTCCTAGGTTGGGCAACCAACTCCAAAGGGAATCAAAAACTGTGGGTTCCCTTTCCTGAGCCTTCCACTGCTCAAAAGCCTGTTCGGCTGACAGGACGTGCTTGTTAATGTCCTGTGAGTTTTCTGGGACATAAGTACAACATTCACTCCCAATAAGGACACACACTCCGCCCTGGGAGGCTAAAACATAATCTAAAGCCTGTCTGTTTTGCAGGGACAGCAACCGGAGCTGGTAAAGCTCTGAGTTAAGGCTTTTCTCTATGGCCAAGGTCTCATTGGCATACTTGGTGAGAAACACAGAGGGCCTACGATAAAATTGAGCCAGTCGTCCCACCCCATTGGATGGGAGAAAGATCATACCCAATCTGTCTCCTTCTGTAATGGGCTCTGGGGTGGCATACAAAGATCTATGCTGCCTAGGGCGGCCAGGGGGCAGTTTAGGGAAGACACGAAGGGGAGGGGCAAGATATCCTAGGTAGCAGCTTCCATACCACCGATGCGGTAGCCACTTATAGGCAGAGGTACCGCAAATATAAAAGGAGTGGCCATTCCCTACCAAGCCATTATAACCGCTACTCCACCTATTTGCTTGTCTGTCATTCAACGATCCGAGCCGGGCGGTAGAGTTGGATTTGCCATTAACATAGACAGGGATGGAAGCATCACTGTCAGGGGATAAATAATACTGACAGGTGCTATTCCCAGCAAACCAGGTGTGATTGCTGGACTTAAACTGTCGATAGCACACCAAACCAGGGGCCACTGGCCGCAACCTAATAGGGGAAGGGATATACGTTGAGTTGGCCTGCGGCTTCCAGGGGTCGTCCCTTAACGCATACTGGGACTCAATGGTACAGTTCTGCGACAAGGGGGTACCCAAGGCATTTTTCCCTCTACTGAACCATCCCCAACAGATATCTGACCAATTCTGGGGAACTACCCTCCAGGGTAACCCTGCAGCATGGTGCGGGATTTGGGAGCATACCCAGCAGTTGGAGAGGTTAAACTCTTGGGCAAAGCAAACCTTCAGGGACTCGTATGTGTTTGTCTCTAAGTTAGTAGGGATTCCTTTCCATCCCGCATGTGCCTGGGGGGGAAACGGGAGTTAACAAGAGGAGTGTCTCTATGGCAAAGAGCACCACTGTGGCAGACCCTAGACCTGAACTCATATTGGGCAGGTGACCCTAGGGCCTAACAATCACAATTCCCCAAATACCCACAAAATAACAATTACCAATAGCAAGCAGATTAAAAACAACAGGGACCAGGCCACCAGGTTAGGCCGGCCCTGTGAAAATAAACACAACCAATGCTCAGAGGTCTCGCGGGGAGTGCGCTGTGACTGTCCAAAGAGATCACAGGGCATTCCCAGCAGACACTATTGTCGCCTGAATAACAGCTTAAGTCCCAGATCGTCGCTGGCAGTCTTCTCTGCAGGCTGGATGGTCCACCGTTCAGGAGCAGGCACTGCTTTCAGGCGAGAGTGATGAATCCAGTTCTTGTGTCCCTCAACCTTTGCCGCTGTATGGGAGACCAGCAGGACGGTGTGAGGTCCCTTCCACTTCTCTTGGAGAGGCTCGTCCTTCCAAGTCCGAACGAGTACGGAATCGCCTGGCTGCAAGGAGTGGATCGGGGCATCCAGCGGGAGAGGCTGCAAATCTTTGGTATACCTGTGGAGAGAACAAAGAACAGCAGACAGAGAGCACATGTACTGAGATAAGAAGCCACACCCCATTTCCCACTCCCCTGCTAGAACCCAGGGCCGGCTCCAGGCACCAGGCACCCAAGCTGGTGCTTGGGGCGGCACCTGGAGGGGGGCGGCGGCACGGCGCTCCGGCCGCCGGGGAGAGCGGGGGCCACAGCAGGGCTCGCCACCCTGCCCCCGGCGCTCTGGCCGCCGGGGGGGAGAGCCGAGTCCCCGCCGGGGCTCGCCGCCCTGCCCCCG
>NW_020700408.1:0-3446 GCF_002925995.2 Terrapene triunguis | reverse complement strand
CCCCCCCCCCGCGGGGGGGGGGGGCAGCCGGAGGCTTTTTCGCCTGGGGCGGCGAAAAAGCCAGAGCCGGCCCTGCTAGAACCGGTGTACCATTCATAGGCCATGCCCTTCCAAACATAATCTCGAAGGGACTGAGCCCTAACCTGCCCTTAGGGAGAGCGCGAATGCGGAGCAAAACAAGGGGCAAAGCATCAGGCCACTTAAGGGAAGCCTCTTGGCAAACCTTTGAGAGGTGCCGCTTAAGAGTCTGATTTGTACGCTCCACTACCCCACTGGCCTGCGGTCGCCAGGGCGTGTGAAGCTTCCAGGGGATCTGTAGGGTATCTGATATCTTCTGAACGACTTGGGATGTGAAGTGTGTTCCATTGTCAGATTCCATCCACTGGGAGAGCAATCTGAGCCTTACTCTGTGCTACTCGATATCCTCGGAGTCCAACAAAGTTCAGGAGGCTCACAGTGGCTTTAAGGCAAGAGGTTAGACCCACAGCAGCAATTAACAAGTCATTCACATATTGTAGGAGGAGGACTTTGTCCTCGTTGTCCCACTCCTCCAAGTCTCTAGCCAGGGCCTGGCTGAAAAGGGTGGGGGAATTTTTAAATCCCTGGGCCAGCACTGTCCAGCAAAACTGCTTTCTAACCCTCCTTTTGTCCTCCCACTCGAAGGAGAAAATCTCCTGAGACTGGGGGTCAACCGGAATCGTGAAGAAAGCATCCTTTAAATCCAGGACTGAAAAATGGGTGTACTGCCCCCCTATAGAGGCCAACAATGTATACGGATTTGGAACAAGGGGGTGTAGAGTCTTAACCCGCTCATTAACTGCCCTCAGGTCCTGGACCAGCCGATATGTGCCATTGGGCTTTTGTACAGGCAAGATAGGAGTGTTCCAAGCTGACTGACATTCTCAAAGTACCCCGCACTTTAGGAACTGGTCTATAGTCTCCTGCAGTCCCTCTCTGGCTTCCCTTTTGATCGGATAGTGCTTGATTCGCACTGCACCTTTTCCTGGCAAGAGCTGAACAATAATAGGAGTATGATGGGCTGCCTTTCCTGGGATCCCTGATGCCCATACCAGAGGAAAAACCCGCTTCTCCCACTGACTCCACTCTGGGGCTTGTATAGCTGAGGGCTCAATTGCAAGTGTCATTATCCAGGCATTCTCTGGGGGTAAGGTGAGGCTTATTTCATCTTGAGTGAAATGCAGGGTAGCACCTAAGCGACAAAGCAGGTCCCGTCCTAATAGTGGCGTTGGACAATTGGGGAGGTAAACCAGTCTGTGAGATAGAGTTCTGTTCCCCAAAGCACATTCCGCTGGGGCATATACTGGGCACTTAGTTCCTTTCCCTGTGGCTCCCACCACAGTGAGGGAATCTGCCACAGGCAGCTGAAGGGGTTGGTTTACAGCAGTTCGTGCAGCTCCAGAGTCTATTAAAAAGTCTATGTCTGAATCTCCCACCCGCATTTTTACTCGGGGTTCCGGGGGCAGGATAGTCCGTCTCCCCTGACACCCCTATTCTTGATCCTCTGCTGCCATCATAGGGGTACCTTCCCTTTCGGGGCACTCATTTTTCCAATGTCCCTCCTTTCGGCATATGGCACACTGATTGCAACCCAGACGCCTTTCCTGTAAGCCAGGGCGCCCACGCCCACGTCCTCTCATTCCCCGGCCTCTTCCACCTTCCTGAAATCTTCCCCTGTCACCAGCCTGTACTGCTGCAACCATCATTTTCACTTGCCTCTTTTCCTTTTCTCCTTCCCTAAGGCTGTAAGCCCTGTTTGCAGTTTCCAGAATCTGTGCCATTGTCATGCCCATCAAATCCTCCTTTTTCTGCAGTTTCCTTTTAATATCAGGAGCAGCACGGCTGGTAAAGATACCCTTTATAATTGCCTCAGTAGCCTGATCATCAGGGTTTGCATTAGTAGTTTGCCTGATGGTATCCCGAATACGCTGCAGAAAAGCAACCGGACTCTCTTTTGGCTCCTGTACTAGCTCATACGGCTTAGCCCAATTGTTATGTCTGACAGCTGAGTGTCGGAGACCATGTAATAGGAGCTCCTTGTATACAGTGAGAAGGGTGAAATCCGCCGGCACGTTGGGATTCCACTGGGGGTCTGCTGTAGGGACCTGAACTGCAGCAACAGGGACATTTGCTGCATTTGCCTCATGTCTATGCTGTGCCTCCTCCCGTGCCTTAGACACAACCTGATTTCGCTCCACCTCAGACAGCAGGGTCTGCATAAGGACATTACAGTCATCCCAGTCAGGCTTATGGCTAGCCAGACACCCTTCAAAGACCGAGATAAACTTGCTTGGATTCGTAGCGAATTCCCCTGCCTGTGTCTTAAAAGCTGCTAGGTCCACTGGGTATAAACCTGCATTGTAGTGGCTGGACGATTTTCTGTTCCAGTACAGGCTATCCGAGTCTCAGTAATCAATGGATAGAATCCCACCGAGGGGGCAATCTCTGGGACCTGAGGCACCCTGTCTTTATATGGTGGGGGTGTTGGAGCCGAAGGGGACACCGACTCTGCCATCTCAACCGGGGGAGGGTTCTGGAGACTAACAGTAGTTACTACCGAACCTGTCGGAGTCAAATTACACCTTTGCAAAAGATCTGACCTATTTCTTAACAACATAAACAACTGTACATACATATGTTCATTCCATTTACCCGTTCGCTGACAAAACAGAAGCAATTGAAGGATCATATTATAATTAAGTGATCCCTCCGGTGGCCACCTTTCCTGGTCCTCTAGCTGATATTGAGGCCAGTCTACTGTACAGAATCTTTTCAGTTTACTTTTAATCAACGGATCCGATCCAAACACTTTCCAGTTCACCAGAATGCATTCTAAGGGCGTACACCTTGCCCTGCCTGCAGTACTCTGTCCCTGCCCCATACTCTAGGGAGACACTGGGCGTCCCCAGGTCAAAACAGGTAAAGTCCCCACTGGACTGTTCCTACCTTATCCAAGGGTCCGGTTCTGCACCGTCGCCCACAGCTGCTTCTCCACTAATCGAGCGCGTTGCACCGTTGTACCCTCCGGGGTCGAGCAAACCACGTCTCCGCCGAGGCCCCCGATGAAGTCACCGGTGAGCTCTGGGCGTCGGTCGTCGCCGCAATCCGTCGACCTCCGAGAGGGGTCCGGGCAAGGCTAAATTTCAGCCTCGAGCCCACCCAGGGACGCCAAGACTGTTGCAGGCACAGAGGCCCGAGGACAGCAACAGTCGGGGGGTTCGTTGCCCGGCGTGCTTCGCGCCAATAAACATACCGGGGTGGAGAAACAATCAAAGTTTATTTGAGATCTCAAAGTGGTGCAAGGAGACAGGCAAGTCTCAAATCGAGCACACCAGAACAAAATATTTTCTCTCTTCTTATACTTTACAACTAAGCCCCCCGTTCTCTCCCCCTGTACCACCCCTCCCTACTCCCCCTCCCTTCTCTAC
>NW_020700407.1:0-1398 GCF_002925995.2 Terrapene triunguis | reverse complement strand
CCCCGCATCCCGATATTTCAGTTTTGTCATCTGGTCACCCTAGCCTAACTCCTACTGAAATCACTGGGAGCGTGGCACCTACGGCCAGGTCTGCACTACAAAGTTAAGTCGACTTAAGTTACATTGACATACAGCCACCGTTGTAAGTATACTGCTGTTGCATTTGCACACTCTGCTCCTTGTGTCGGCAGAGCACATCCACAGTAGCAACTCTTGCATCGGCACAGAGAACAGTGCACAGTGGGTGGCTATTCCACTATGCAACCTGCCACAGGGTGTTTTGGGAGGGGTTTGCAATGCCTCAGCTGGGTAGTCTCGATGTCACATGATGCAGGTTTCTCAATCGCATCATCCCATGGGCATCCTACTAGGTTTTCAGCCGTTTTTCAACTGCCCTGGTAACCTGAGAGCCATCCGTGTGTGTCAGAAATTATTGGTCTTGAGCTGCTGTTCAGTATTGTGCTTTACGTTATGAACACAGAGCTATAAGAAGAGCTCACCGGGGGCGGGGCGGGGGGGGGCTATTCACCACCGTCCTGACCCCACATCCCACCTTCTAAAGCAGCATATCTGTGGAGCTGCTCCAGAAGCGACTATTGGCCTCCCATGCCTTCTGCTGTGCCTGCTGCAGCTGTTTGATTTATACTCCTGCACTGCTGCGTTTCACATCACAGCCCTTCTGCTCCATGCCCTGAGTAACTTTCTGCGGCTGGAGCAGAGCTGTGCCTGCACCGCCTCCTCTCTCCACACACCCAGGGGATACACCACCTCCCGTGTACTCCAGGCTGGAATCTCTTTGCTGCGTGGAGCCGGCAGGCTCAGTTGGGCGGTAGTTATGTGAGCTCTCCACACCAAGCAAACAGGAAGAGCAAGTTCAAAATTTCCAGGGACTTTAACAGGGGAGGGGCACACGCTTGTGACAGTGCCACCCGACATATCAAATTACTAATTACATACTTTTAAATTCATTATACATATTAATTTTGTACTTAAAAAAAAACCACAAGAATGATATATTTTTACAAGTACGTGTGTTATTTTGCATTTAAAATATAAAAACAGTTTAACCGTATGACATCTATTTATATTGTATATAAAATCAAAACATAATAAAAACACGTGTTATTTACTTATTTTATATTTCAAAGATAAGATCAAATCAATATGATAATCTATGAAGCAACTACAACAGCCTCTTTCGTCTAAGCTTCATTCTAGCAAAGTTATCTATTACTTTATTATAATCTACTTCAGTAGCAAATTGTCTTTCAATGGAGAGCAAAGCTAAGCCAGACAATCTATCTTCACCCATTGTAGAGCGCAGGTAGGACTTTATAAGTTTGAGTCGTCTAAAGGAGCGTTCCGCAACTGCGCTACTTATTGGCAAGGTCAGAAAAA
>NW_020700406.1:0-4464 GCF_002925995.2 Terrapene triunguis | reverse complement strand
GCGGTCAGACAACGAACCTTGCCGTCTGGGTTAAAAAGTCCCCGACAGATTTGGCGACTCCGCCGGGACTCGTCTGACTCTCCGGTGCGGGATCAGACTCTGAAGCAACGCAGCGCGCATCCTCCGGCTTCGAGGAGCCTTGCCCGGTAACCTGATCCCTGCATCGGCGATAAGGCGAGTCCTGTGAACCAGCTGAAGCCCGTAGAAACCCAGCAACGTCCACCTACCCGTTGAGTAGGATCCAGGTCTTCGGGGTTAGAGTCCCTGGATAAGGTAAGCGATCGCCGGAGAGGGGTTAGAGTCCCCACACAGAAGGGTTAGAGTCCCTACAGGCTAAATGGGACAATTTGGCAGTAAGTGCCCGGGGGACGCCCCGTTGTCTCTGGTACTTAGAGATTGGAAGGAAATCTCTGGAACAACCGGTTTGACTAAATCTAAGATGAGAAACTTATGCCAAATTCAGTGGCCCTCCTTTACTACCTATTTGTCCCCGACTAAGGACTGGCCAAGGTGCGGAACTTTTTCTGCTGACAGGATGAATTCCCTCAGGGATATTTTGGTTGATCTTAGACTGGGACAAATAGATTATTTATTTGTATGGTATAACTATAAACCAAAAGAAAAACTGCTTTCAGCCCCAGCTGGCTGTGAAAAAATATAGATAAAGGCAAACCA
The DNA here is from genome assembly GCF_002925995.2 of Terrapene triunguis. NCBI lineage: Eukaryota > Metazoa > Chordata > Testudines > Emydidae > Terrapene > Terrapene triunguis. Next base: position 3,789 of record NW_020700406.1, on the reverse strand, counting down.
AAGACAATACAAGTTACAAGTGCTGAGATTACATTTGCAAAGCTTAACTGTCCAGTGAGATCTAACAGTCTGCCTTTAAGACCCTGGAGCTGGCGTGGTTTGGGGACGCTGTGAAAAAGCCACAGGCAGCCGGCCTGAACTGGAATCTCTGAAAAAGACGCCGTAGGAGACCCCAGGGTGTAAAAGAAAAAAAAATTGAATAGTTAAACGCCAATGGGCCATGCGTTTTTGCCCAGGTGGCAAGCCTCACCAGGGAGGACTCAGGTAGCCTTGTGAGTAAGAATGTTTAAGGGAAGAGACCAGGAAGGGTGGGGGCTAGTTGAGAAGCCCACCATCCTAGCTAAATTAATAGTGAAACAAGCCGGTGCCCATGGAAGGGACGGTTCAGCAAGAAAAGCAGGATCGGGCCCAAGCGGGCAGTCAACAGATAGATTAGAAAACAGGTTGGAAACTTTAAGGGCATAGTGGAAGAAAAGGAGTAAGTAATTATAAGCTTGGCGATTTCAAATCCCCAGGACAATAATTGGAATGGTAAAATCTGAGTTGATTGGGTGTCCTTTTTGGGAGACAAGCAAGTGATTTAAGAAAAGAGAATGAGAAGTTAACCCTATAGTTGCTAGAGGGAATTAAGCAGTGAAACTTGGTAAGAATGTCTATAAGTAATCCAGGCAAGAGGTTATTTAAGTGGAATTATTCAACTATGAATAATTTAGTCAAGTTTGCTGAAGAACACTCCTGCTGTGTACAATCTGTATTTTATAAGTTTAAAATAAATTGGTATTGTTTAAAGTTGCAAAACCGAGAATACTTTTGCCAGGCACAGGAAACTAGTGTTGTTTAAGGTATTTGGCATTTAATCCTTAAGGTGACTTAATGCTACAAGATTTAAAATGTTTTAAATAAAGACCAAAGGTTGTGGCTGCAGCAGGGTAGTCAAAGCCAGAAGAATAAAGATTTAAATTTGTTTTGGGGTAACAAAATAGCAAATAAAAGATCTGGTAAAGAGAGAGAAGGACAGTGCACCGGCTCTGTGTGGTCGAGCTGTCACTTTGCTGTGGGTGCATGGAGATTTTGTAAGCATAAAAGAAACAGTTACACCTTGTGTAGAAATTGATGTGGCTAGCGTTGTGGAAATTGAATTGTGGAAATTGAATTGTGAAGAGGACGTGCATTTTCCCCAAAACATGTGCAGTGTATATTGTAGCAAAGGTAAAAGAAATGCAAACCTACCAATATAGGTTGTGTTGTCTTTTTCAGATCACTGTGTGTTTGAAAGCAAAAATTAGAAGTAAAAGGCAATCAAAAGTCTGGGAAAGTTAAATTGTGTCCTTTTTTTTAAAGTAAGAATCTTTAAGCTGTGGATAGCTTTGGATCTGGAAGCAAGCCAGAAAGCATCTGTATTAATGCAAATTATCTAACTAATAAGGTAGAAGCCACTGAAACCTGGGCTGCCTATAAAACAAATACAAGGAAATATGGGGTAATTTTTCTGTTTTGCCTAAAATCAACAAAAGTATGTGTATAAAGAAAATATTTTAAGAAAATAATGTCTTTCAAATCATCAGAGAAAACGGATGCCAGCTGAACAGCATTCAATGTACCATGGATTTACTGGTACAATAGGAATTATTTTTGTGTTCTATATCCTGTCTTGTGGTGTTTGTCTTGTGGCCAGAATTGTTGTGTTTAATATTTTCATAAGACAGTCTAGTTCAAAATTAAATAGGAGGGTTAAATAAAAAAGCAGATGCTTGTTTTATTCAACTTGGAATACAAAGTGTTTGGATATATCAGGAAAATGTAATATACTAAAGTCTAATACATTTGCTTAAAAAAAAAAAGAAACTTCATTGGTCAGATCTTTTAATTGAAAAAAATGTTGTTAAAATTTGCATATCAACAGTCTTTGGAAGCAAGGACATGGAAGGTTAACCCACTCCCCATATTGCACATGGGATCCTTCTGGCTACCTCAGATTTCTAGCCAGAGGGCTGGGGAGGAAGGAAAGCTATTGGACACCAGAGGTTGTACCAAGTGGACTCCTCAAAAGTGGGTGTGCTTGTCCCGGTTTGTTGCTCCAAAGCTCTGTATATTTTACTGGAAAGGCCCTTTCCAAGTCCTGTTAACCACCAACACTGCTGTAAAGTGCCAAGGACTGCCTACCTGGACCCATGCTTCTCACTGCAAAAAGACCCCTCCACCTCGGGAGGACTCTCCAACTGATGATCAGCCTATTCCTCCTTCTAACTCTGCTGTGCCTTCTGGACAGCAGGAAAAAGAGAAAAAAAAAAAAAAGGACAAGGTGAAGTGCTAGTAACCTCTCCCTTGTCCACTGACAGACCTACTGTGCCTTTGGATTTTTTCTAAAAGAAGCAAAACACATTACAGGGTGATGTGCTAGTAACCTCTCCCCTGTATGATGCTGAACCACACTGTTTCAGAAAAAGAGAAGAAGGAACACTTGCTTCATTGAAACCACCAAAGTCCAGGGATTCCTGACTACAAAAGACATTAAGAACTAACCTTGGTGAAAAAAACAAAGAATTATACACTGTCAGGAAAAAACTTGTGGGACCCATGCTTGGGAATGTGGTATAGTACTACACCAAAAAAAAATGTATTAGGATATCAATGAACTGTGATTAACACTACACTAGGGACTGTTAAATTTTCATTACCCTTATCCAGTTTCCAGATCACCTCTACATACCCAAATTGTTCAAAAGGGGCTGCTATTAGATTAGCACAACAGAGGGCTTGGGTTATTTCCTCTAAAAAGAAGAGAGACTTGACCGGATCACTATGGGATGGGGCCAATAGTACAGCAGCAGTTTGAAATATTTTTAAGATCCAAAAACATGATGAAAAATTGGGGCACAGCTAACCCAGGTACAGGCTAGAATTGGTAAGTTACATGTTATCTCCTCCCTTAGTTCTATGACCCAGAAGTTGCTGACAGAAATGGTATTAAATATCACTGAGGCTGGGAAGGCATTGCAGTGGGATCTAGCGTGTTCAGGCTTGGCCCACTGCCCTTACAGACATATCAGGAGTACCATCTGATCTGTGGCCATGAAAACATACTTGGAAACTTTCTGAATGTGTAAGTGCGGACGTTCTCAATGCTCCTTCCAAGCATAAGGACCGGTTGGGGGGGTGTGGGCTCCCACATACCGAATCCTGCCGGGTCCATGGGGAGGATGCATGTGAAATTGGGTAATTCACCGAGACATCTGGAAAATTAGACTACCGCCAAAGCCTTGGTGAATTTGGCAGCTGAACAGCAAAAACTAAGGCAGATGGTACTTCAAAACCACCTGGCATTAAATATATTACTGGCTTCTCAGGGAGGAACATGCGCATTAATTGGACAGGAATGCTGTGTGTATGTCCCAGATGTTTATAATGCCACCTGGGATAGAGCAAACCACCTTATACAAGTAGCAAAAGACCATGAAAAAAAAAACGGGTTAAATCCTGGTGAAGTAACCTGTTCAATTGGATTCCAAACATAGGTGGTTGACTCCATAATGTACTCCGAAGCGCCGTTGTAATTATATGTGGCCTGCTAGCTTTGTATGTTATAATAAAGGTTAAATGTTGAATAAGCACCAAGCTGTGTTCCAAAAGTAATCAACTCCAAGCTCACCACTCATAACAGCTAGTTGTCCCAGGAGTCCCTCCAAGGCACTCCAGGGACAAAGGGGGGATTGTTAGGCCCAAAAATATGGAGTATAAAACATTGTTTGGCCAGCTTAGCCAAAGTTAGGCTAACAGTAGTTGCTGGGC
>NW_020700405.1:0-4464 GCF_002925995.2 Terrapene triunguis | reverse complement strand
GCGGTCAGACAACGAACCTTGCCGTCTGGGTTAAAAAGTCCCCGACAGATTTGGCGACTCCGCCGGGACTCGTCTGACTCTCCGGTGCGGGATCAGACTCTGAAGCAACGCAGCGCGCATCCTCCGGCTTCGAGGAGCCTTGCCCGGTAACCTGATCCCTGCATCGGCGATAAGGCGAGTCCTGTGAACCAGCTGAAGCCCGTAGAAACCCAGCAACGTCCACCTACCCGTTGAGTAGGATCCAGGTCTTCGGGGTTAGAGTCCCTGGATAAGGTAAGCGATCGCCGGAGAGGGGTTAGAGTCCCCACACAGAAGGGTTAGAGTCCCTACAGGCTAAATGGGACAATTTGGCAGTAAGTGCCCGGGGGACGCCCCGTTGTCTCTGGTACTTAGAGATTGGAAGGAAATCTCTGGAACAACCGGTTTGACTAAATCTAAGATGAGAAACTTATGCCAAATTCAGTGGCCCTCCTTTACTACCTATTTGTCCCCGACTAAGGACTGGCCAAGGTGCGGAACTTTTTCTGCTGACAGGATGAATTCCCTCAGGGATATTTTGGTTGATCTTAGACTGGGACAAATAGATTATTTATTTGTATGGTATAACTATAAACCAAAAGAAAAACTGCTTTCAGCCCCAGCTGGCTGTGAAAAAATATAGATAAAGGCAAACCAAAGACAATACAAGTTACAAGTGCTGAGATTACATTTGCAAAGCTTAACTGTCCAGTGAGATCTAACAGTCTGCCTTTAAGACCCTGGAGCTGGCGTGGTTTGGGGACGCTGTGAAAAAGCCACAGGCAGCCGGCCTGAACTGGAATCTCTGAAAAAGACGCCGTAGGAGACCCCAGGGTGTAAAAGAAAAAAAAATTGAATAGTTAAACGCCAATGGGCCATGCGTTTTTGCCCAGGTGGCAAGCCTCACCAGGGAGGACTCAGGTAGCCTTGTGAGTAAGAATGTTTAAGGGAAGAGACCAGGAAGGGTGGGGGCTAGTTGAGAAGCCCACCATCCTAGCTAAATTAATAGTGAAACAAGCCGGTGCCCATGGAAGGGACGGTTCAGCAAGAAAAGCAGGATCGGGCCCAAGCGGGCAGTCAACAGATAGATTAGAAAACAGGTTGGAAACTTTAAGGGCATAGTGGAAGAAAAGGAGTAAGTAATTATAAGCTTGGCGATTTCAAATCCCCAGGACAATAATTGGAATGGTAAAATCTGAGTTGATTGGGTGTCCTTTTTGGGAGACAAGCAAGTGATTTAAGAAAAGAGAATGAGAAGTTAACCCTATAGTTGCTAGAGGGAATTAAGCAGTGAAACTTGGTAAGAATGTCTATAAGTAATCCAGGCAAGAGGTTATTTAAGTGGAATTATTCAACTATGAATAATTTAGTCAAGTTTGCTGAAGAACACTCCTGCTGTGTACAATCTGTATTTTATAAGTTTAAAATAAATTGGTATTGTTTAAAGTTGCAAAACCGAGAATACTTTTGCCAGGCACAGGAAACTAGTGTTGTTTAAGGTATTTGGCATTTAATCCTTAAGGTGACTTAATGCTACAAGATTTAAAATGTTTTAAATAAAGACCAAAGGTTGTGGCTGCAGCAGGGTAGTCAAAGCCAGAAGAATAAAGATTTAAATTTGTTTTGGGGTAACAAAATAGCAAATAAAAGATCTGGTAAAGAGAGAGAAGGACAGTGCACCGGCTCTGTGTGGTCGAGCTGTCACTTTGCTGTGGGTGCATGGAGATTTTGTAAGCATAAAAGAAACAGTTACACCTTGTGTAGAAATTGATGTGGCTAGCGTTGTGGAAATTGAATTGTGGAAATTGAATTGTGAAGAGGACGTGCATTTTCCCCAAAACATGTGCAGTGTATATTGTAGCAAAGGTAAAAGAAATGCAAACCTACCAATATAGGTTGTGTTGTCTTTTTCAGATCACTGTGTGTTTGAAAGCAAAAATTAGAAGTAAAAGGCAATCAAAAGTCTGGGAAAGTTAAATTGTGTCCTTTTTTTTAAAGTAAGAATCTTTAAGCTGTGGATAGCTTTGGATCTGGAAGCAAGCCAGAAAGCATCTGTATTAATGCAAATTATCTAACTAATAAGGTAGAAGCCACTGAAACCTGGGCTGCCTATAAAACAAATACAAGGAAATATGGGGTAATTTTTCTGTTTTGCCTAAAATCAACAAAAGTATGTGTATAAAGAAAATATTTTAAGAAAATAATGTCTTTCAAATCATCAGAGAAAACGGATGCCAGCTGAACAGCATTCAATGTACCATGGATTTACTGGTACAATAGGAATTATTTTTGTGTTCTATATCCTGTCTTGTGGTGTTTGTCTTGTGGCCAGAATTGTTGTGTTTAATATTTTCATAAGACAGTCTAGTTCAAAATTAAATAGGAGGGTTAAATAAAAAAGCAGATGCTTGTTTTATTCAACTTGGAATACAAAGTGTTTGGATATATCAGGAAAATGTAATATACTAAAGTCTAATACATTTGCTTAAAAAAAAAAAGAAACTTCATTGGTCAGATCTTTTAATTGAAAAAAATGTTGTTAAAATTTGCATATCAACAGTCTTTGGAAGCAAGGACATGGAAGGTTAACCCACTCCCCATATTGCACATGGGATCCTTCTGGCTACCTCAGATTTCTAGCCAGAGGGCTGGGGAGGAAGGAAAGCTATTGGACACCAGAGGTTGTACCAAGTGGACTCCTCAAAAGTGGGTGTGCTTGTCCCGGTTTGTTGCTCCAAAGCTCTGTATATTTTACTGGAAAGGCCCTTTCCAAGTCCTGTTAACCACCAACACTGCTGTAAAGTGCCAAGGACTGCCTACCTGGACCCATGCTTCTCACTGCAAAAAGACCCCTCCACCTCGGGAGGACTCTCCAACTGATGATCAGCCTATTCCTCCTTCTAACTCTGCTGTGCCTTCTGGACAGCAGGAAAAAGAGAAAAAAAAAAAAAAGGACAAGGTGAAGTGCTAGTAACCTCTCCCTTGTCCACTGACAGACCTACTGTGCCTTTGGATTTTTTCTAAAAGAAGCAAAACACATTACAGGGTGATGTGCTAGTAACCTCTCCCCTGTATGATGCTGAACCACACTGTTTCAGAAAAAGAGAAGAAGGAACACTTGCTTCATTGAAACCACCAAAGTCCAGGGATTCCTGACTACAAAAGACATTAAGAACTAACCTTGGTGAAAAAAACAAAGAATTATACACTGTCAGGAAAAAACTTGTGGGACCCATGCTTGGGAATGTGGTATAGTACTACACCAAAAAAAAATGTATTAGGATATCAATGAACTGTGATTAACACTACACTAGGGACTGTTAAATTTTCATTACCCTTATCCAGTTTCCAGATCACCTCTACATACCCAAATTGTTCAAAAGGGGCTGCTATTAGATTAGCACAACAGAGGGCTTGGGTTATTTCCTCTAAAAAGAAGAGAGACTTGACCGGATCACTATGGGATGGGGCCAATAGTACAGCAGCAGTTTGAAATATTTTTAAGATCCAAAAACATGATGAAAAATTGGGGCACAGCTAACCCAGGTACAGGCTAGAATTGGTAAGTTACATGTTATCTCCTCCCTTAGTTCTATGACCCAGAAGTTGCTGACAGAAATGGTATTAAATATCACTGAGGCTGGGAAGGCATTGCAGTGGGATCTAGCGTGTTCAGGCTTGGCCCACTGCCCTTACAGACATATCAGGAGTACCATCTGATCTGTGGCCATGAAAACATACTTGGAAACTTTCTGAATGTGTAAGTGCGGACGTTCTCAATGCTCCTTCCAAGCATAAGGACCGGTTGGGGGGGTGTGGGCTCCCACATACCGAATCCTGCCGGGTCCATGGGGAGGATGCATGTGAAATTGGGTAATTCACCGAGACATCTGGAAAATTAGACTACCGCCAAAGCCTTGGTGAATTTGGCAGCTGAACAGCAAAAACTAAGGCAGATGGTACTTCAAAACCACCTGGCATTAAATATATTACTGGCTTCTCAGGGAGGAACATGCGCATTAATTGGACAGGAATGCTGTGTGTATGTCCCAGATGTTTATAATGCCACCTGGGATAGAGCAAACCACCTTATACAAGTAGCAAAAGACCATGAAAAAAAAAACGGGTTAAATCCTGGTGAAGTAACCTGTTCAATTGGATTCCAAACATAGGTGGTTGACTCCATAATGTACTCCGAAGCGCCGTTGTAATTATATGTGGCCTGCTAGCTTTGTATGTTATAATAAAGGTTAAATGTTGAATAAGCACCAAGCTGTGTTCCAAAAGTAATCAACTCCAAGCTCACCACTCATAACAGCTAGTTGTCCCAGGAGTCCCTCCAAGGCACTCCAGGGACAAAGGGGGGATTGTTAGGCCCAAAAATATGGAGTATAAAACATTGTTTGGCCAGCTTAGCCAAAGTTAGGCTAACAGTAGTTGCTGGGC